>NC_143146.1:34189015-34340530 GCF_059928025.1 Delphinapterus leucas | reverse complement strand
TTGTATGAAACACAGCTTCTGATTTTCTCTTCTGTTGATTTTGTTTATTTTCTGGAATCCTAAATTTATGGTGCTTTAAAATTTTTTTTCTGTTTCCTATGCACTTGATTCTTGGGTTATTCCATTCACTTTGAGAGTTTCAATGATAATTTGCCTGCAGATACCTCCTACATTGATGTTACTTGGCCTTGCCTATATCTTCAGCCCAAATCTAAAAGAATCTCCAATGTCTTAATAGATAAATGTACATAGGTATTTTATCCTCACCTCAAACTAAATGTACCCAATACTAAAAATATAATCTTCTCAAAACCCTTTATTTTGTTTTCTCTTTTTCCCTCAAGGGCACCTCTGCTCTCTCAACTATAGTGACCCAACTTTTATTATTTAATTAATGCCTCCCTGTTCCTGATCTATAAAATATACTTAGCTAGTTTTAATTTATTCTATCTCCCCTAATATTCCTCACATTTGTCTGCTTGTTAATACCTTCTTCTCGAAACTCTTACAATAATATGTACTCTACTCATGTCTGTTCTTTCCAGTGTCTTTCTTTTCCATGTTATTTCCTACCTAAGGAATTATGATTTACCTTGATAAACAATGATTTCATTCTTCCTCTCAATGACCTACAGTGAATATCACCTACCTGATGAACAAGAAGCAAACTCCTCAACCTAAATTTATTTTATTCTGCTCCATCTACATGCCGCTCCACTGTGGACACCCTAAAACTCTAGCATTTGTAGTTTATTGAAATAATTTTAAGATTTCCATCTTCTGGATTCTAGTTTAGTCTTCACTTTCTAAATATAATGAGTGCCCTCACTTGCACACTAAGGGAAAGTTGGAGGGAGAGATAAATTAGGAGGTTGGGATTAACATATACACAGTACTATATATAAAATAGATAACAAACAAGGATCTACTGTATAGCACAGGGAAGTCTACTCAATATTCTGTAATAACCTAAGTGAGAGAAGAATCAGATAGGTATGTGTATAACCAAATCACTTTGCTCTACACCTGAAACTAACATTGTAAATCAACTATACTTCAATATAAAATAAAAATTTTTTTAAAACCCTACCAATATCAAGTACCACCACTTCCATGAACTACTTGTGATCAAACATGTAGATTTCTTTCCTTTTTTATCAATTCCTGTGGCATTTTGCTTGCAACTGTATTGGTAAGTATCCCCAGAATATTGTGTAAGGCTCCACAGTGTTTCACAGGCTTCCAACAGACATTTGAATACTGGATCTATTTTAGAAAATTGTTAAACTCTTGAGTCTGTGCCTTTCTTTGTATTGTGGGCAAAATATAAACTTCCTTCATATAAAACAACATAAAAACTTTAAAGTGCTAAAATCAGGACCAGGCATATAGTAAGTTCTCAATAAATATTAATTTTCTTATACAGCTACTAGTTATAAAAATCACTGTCTTAATTATTTAATATGCCCTTATAAAATTATAACTTTCTTGAGCACAACATTTTAATTTTGATATTCCTATATTTCTCTTTGTAGTCTCTGTGTAGGTGCTTACAGAGTTGGCGTTTAATAAAATTTATTACATTAAATTCCAATGCTAAATAACCATCATAACAGTTAATGTTAAAAATTTAGATGATTCTTTAAACAGATCTGTTTGTTTTTTTAACTAGAATTTTACTGAAGTTAATTCAATCTCCGATTTTGAGCAGTATTAATGACATGAGAGGATAGGAATGCCTGACCTGCCGGTTAACATTGTACATGAGAACTACTGTTCATGGAAAAGTGCATGATTTTTCTGGAAAACAATTCCAGGAAATATACTGCTATATAGATTGGGTTATATCCATCCAGAATAGTATTGAATGTCTGCTATATCCATTGCTTTGTCCAAATTTAGATTATGAGTAATAGAGTCATGCAAAGTTTACTAACAGGAAAAAGTAATTGTTTAGACAATGTCCCTCCTCATTGTATCAAAATATTTCACACATAATTACCCAGAGGAGATAGAATAAAGAAAGGTTAGTTTTGAAAGCATCCTTCAAAAACTAAAATGCTCAAGAAAAATCTTGCAGTATGACTTTAATTTACTATTAAAAATGTTTGCGGTATACATTGCATTATTCTATTGTCTATTTTGTATGGCGCTATGTACTTTTTGTGGTATAAAGCATATGATATTCCAGAGAAATCTTAGGAGGTTATATGAGTGTAAAGTAAGTGCAAAAATGGTTGGGTTGGATAAATACTTTATTAAATGGCAGAACCATTTAATATGCTATTATCAGTGCTATGTTTCTTCTATAAAGTATGAAGCTATTTTTAATTCTAGAAAACAAATTTTGAGAAGTCAAAATTGGATATTATATATGTCAACTAGGTGTTGAAATGAGATTAATGAGAAATGTGAGATATAGGTACAATGTCACCACAAACAGATGTCACAAATTAGTGAAACCCTAGTACATGCATATTTCACACATTGTCTCTGAAAAGTGGGTATAAAATAATTTAAATGTATATTAGGTCTAAAGGAAGTGAAATCTATGTTATATTTATCCATAATTTCCTTCTTTACTCTCCAAATATTTCGAATTCCCCTTTCCTCACTGAAGCCCAGAAGAGGTACTTGGCAAACTATATGCCAAAAATGTAAAACAAAAAGTAGCATGATGAATAAGTCGTTAATGGTAAAATATTAAGCATGAGTGAGGAATGACCAAGATGGCAGAATAGGAAGATCATGAGCTCACCTCCTCCCATGGGCACACCAAAATTACAGCTATTTACAGAGCAACTATTGATAAGAAAGACTGAAATCTAGCAGAAAAAATCTTCTACAACTAAAGATATAAAGAAGGAACCACAGTGAGATGGGTAGGAGGGGCAGAGATGTGGTACAGTCAAGACCTATACCCCCAGCAGGTGAGCCACAAACAAGAGGATAATTACAATTGAGAGTTTCTCCCCAAGGAGCTAGGGGGTTCAATACCCACATTGGGTTCCCCAACCCAGGGGTCCTGCACCAAGAAAATGAGCCCTCAGTATGTTTGGCTTTGACGGCAAGGGGTGCTTATTTTCAGTGGAGCCAGAGGGCTGTGGGAAATAGAGGCTCATTCATAAAGGGTATACACAAAATCTCACATGCTCTTGGACCCAGTTAAGAAGTAATACTTTGAAAGGAGCCTGGATACAACATATCTGCTTATCTTGGAAAGCCTCCTGGAGAGGCAGGAGGCAACTGGAGTTCACTCTGGTGACAGAGATGCTGGCGGCAGCCATATGGGGGAGCTTTTCCTACCACGTGGACACTGGTGCTGACAAGCACCATTTTGGAATCCTCCCTTTAGCTTATTAGCACCAGGACTCAGCCCCAACCACTAGCCTGTCAGCACCAGTACTGAGATACCCTAAACCAAGCAACTAGCCCAGTAGGGACAGAACCCCACCCACGAGCAGGCAGGCTGCCTTAATAACCCTTGAGCCCAAAGCTGCTCCAGGACATGACCCTGTCCACCAGAGGGCCAAGGACAAGGCCCACAAACCAGTGAGCCCACAATAACCCAGGAATCTCTTGGTCCTAGGCCCACCAACCTGTGGGACATCACACCAACAGTGGGACCCCTGGGCCCTGCATCCAGAGACCCCAGGACTCAACTCCACTCCCCAGAGGGCCGACATAGCCCTGGGTCCAGCCTCACACACCAGTGGGCTGGCATCAGCCCCAAGACCTCCTGTGCTTTGTCCCTATCCACCAGAGGGTAGACACCATTCCCAGGACTACCATAGCCCCTCAGCCACCCTGGAAGGACACAGCCCACTCACCAGCAGGCCAGCACAAGCCCCAGAAAACCCTGGAGCATGGCCCTCCCTACTAGTGGCCAACATCAGCTTTAAGACACCTTGAGCTCCTTAGCCAGCCACGATGGGATCTGGACCCACCTACCAGTGGGTCAACACTGGATCCGGGAACCCTGAACCCTGCAGCCAGGGACCCTCAGGACCTGACTCTGCCTGCCAGTAGGCTGGCACTAGCTCCAGGACACTTCTTCATCCACCAGTGGGTGGGCACCAGGCCTGGATTCCCCTGGGCCATGGCCCCACTCACCAGCAGGACAACCAACTTTAGGACACCTTTAGGCCCTCAGCCAGCCTTCACAGGATGCAGCCCCATTCACCAAGGGCCCATAAATAGAGAATAGATAAACAAGATATGGAATATTACTCAGCCATAAAAAGGAATGAAATCTTGCTATCTGTGACAACATGGGTGGACATAGAGGGTATTATGCTAAGTGAAATAAGTCATAAGAGGAAGACAAATACCGTGTGACTTCACTTACATGTGTAGTCTAAAAAAACAAAACCGATGAACAAACATAATGAAACATAATCAAAGTTATAGATACATAGAACAAACAGGGGTTTGTCAGAGAGGAGGGGGGTAGGGGGAGGGGAGAAATAAGTGAGGGAGATTAAGAGGTACACACTTCCAGTTGCAAGATAAATGAGTAATGGGTATGTAATGTAAATTGTGGGAAATACAGTCAATAATTATGTAATATCTTTGTATGGTGACATTTGTAATTAGACTTGTGGTGATCAGTTTGAAATGCAAATATCGAATCTCTATGTTGTGTAACGGGAGCTAACATAGTGTAGTAGGTCAATTATACTTTAAAAACAAACAAGCAAACTCATAGAAAAAGAAATCAGATTTGTGGTTACCAGAAACAGGCGGTGGGAGGAGAGGGAATTGGATGAAGGCAGTCAAAAAGTGCAAACTTCCAGTTATAAGATAAATAAGAATTTAAGGAGGTAACGTACAACATGATATATATAATTAACACTGCTGTATGTTATACATGAAAGATTTTGAGAGTAAATCCTAAGACTTCTCATCAAAAGAAGAAAAATGTTTTTTCTATTTTTCTTTAATGATCTAAATTTATTGTGATAATCACTTCATGATGTATGTAAATCATATTATTATGCTGTATACCTTAAACTTATACAGTGCTGTATGTCAGTCATCTCAATAAAACTGGAAGGAAAAAAAGAGCTCTAGTAAAAGAGTTCCAATGATGACTGAGCTGGAATAAGCTCATCGCAGCCTATCTTTCTCCATGATTGCAACAAAAAAAACTCTGGGCAGAATACAAAGAATGACTATGTTTACTCTGGAAAGTAAATGATGCAGATAAAATGGGAGGGAAGTCAAACTTGAAGAAGAAAGGAGAGGCCATGACTTTACTCATTTTTACCCTCCACTCTTTATCTCCTGGCTTTTACCTGAGAGCACAAGTAGAGATGGACAATAAACCTTAGGAGGAAAATTCTGTTTTTCAAAGCAAAAAGACAGAGAGTGGATTGGAAGGAGGATCTCCTTTTATTTATTTTCTATTTTAGCCCTGCCCTTAGGAAGCTCCAGTCGTGAAGCAGCTCTGCTTCCATGGTGGGATATCTAAACCTCAGGGTAAAAGCATAATTCTATCCAGAGGAATCAAGAAAGTGACCTCAATGGTCCAAAGAGTGTGTGGGATATCACCACTATTTTGTGTTGCGTTTCTCTCTCAGCTTTACCTGAGAATGGCCACAGTATTGAAAAATTGTTCACTAGCACAAAAGGCTAAACCCTGAGAGAAATTCTGGCTCCCATGTCAGGAGACTGGGAAAAGGGGGCCCCAGGGAACCAAACAGTGGCTGGGAAACTGGGGAGGTGAGAGAGAGGATTGCCCAAATACTGTATCTGAACTGAAAAAAACAGGCTTAGCCCAGTCTGTGCACTAATAGAACAGACAACAGTAAACATGATCAAAGCTTTAGAACTGAATTATTGTTCACACCAAAACATAAGTCCTAGGCAAATCCCTGAGTGAACAAGCACAAGAAAACTCAAACAGCATAGTATTAACTTGGAAACCCAAACTGACTTTGAAAGCATTACCTACAGAAGGGAAATCAAAACTTTTGATCTGAACTTAACCATGCCAACTGTCTGCTAAAACAAACAAGAAAAAAAATGTACAGTTAATCTTCAAAGAATTTTAACAGGACTTGGAGTTTTACGACATAATACACAAAATGTCCACGATATAATCCCAAATCACTTGACATTGAAAGAACTGAGAAAATCTGTCCAGACACTAGTGGAAAAAATAATTAAAATGCCAATCCCAGGCTTTCCTGGTGGTGCAGTGGTTGAGAGTCCGCCTGCCGATGCAGGGGACACGGGTTCGTGCCCCGGTCCGGGAAGATCCCACATGCCGCGGAGCGGCTGGGCCTGTGAGCCATGGCCGCTGAGCCTGAGCGTCTGGAGCCTGTGTTCCGCAACGGGAGAGGCCACAACAGTGAGAGGCCCACGTACTGAAAAAAAAAAAAAAATGCCAATCCCAAGATGACTCAGATGTTGAAATTATCAGGCAAAGCCTTAAAGCAGTTTATTATTTTGCCCCGTGAGCTAAAGTTGATCACTCTCAAAATTAATAAAAATATAAAAATTTTCAGCAGAGAAATAGAAACCATATTATAGAATCAGGTGCCAAATGGAAATGTTATAACTGAAAAACACAGTGTATGTGATAAAAGTTTCATTTCATGGGCTCAATAGTAGACATGGAAATTAAATAGGAAAGACTCAGTGAACTTAAAGATAAATCAGTAGAAAATTTCCAATCTTAACAACAGAAGAAAAAAATACTGAACAAAAATAAGCAGAGCTCAAGCACCTATGAGTCTAATATCAGAAGGCCTAATAATCATTTCATTAGCTTTCCAGAAAGAGAAGCCAAAGATTGGTTCAGAATGAAAAATAATTTGAAGAAATAATGGTCTGAAGACTGACTCCCAAAATCTTAACAGAGTTTCATCCTTACCTTCATTTCAGGTAAAAGTCTGTTTGTTGCCTGAAGTCCAGTCTTTCCTTAGTGATGGAACTAAAATTTTGTATCTGGCTAAAATGAAGCTGTCCTTTCTTTTTTCATTTGCACCAGATGTGGCTATGTAACTACGTGCTAGCCAATGGGGTGTAAATAGACATGATTTGAGTTACTTCAAGGCAATGCATTTTCAACTTAATGGTGCGTGTTCCTTCTACCTTTTCTTTTTCTCTCTGCCTGAAATGTAAATCTTTTAGATGTAGTATTGAGTGCTTATTGACATGATGATGAAGACAATGTCTTGAGCGTGGGGAAAAAGATAGAAGAAAAATGGACCTCAACAACGTAGACTGATAATTCAAGGACTGTTACATGGCAGAGAAAAAACTGTTTAAACTATTATCATTCAGTTGGGACTTTGTTAGAGGAGCTGTACATTTATCCTAACTAATATAGGACCTTAGCTCAACTACAATTCAGACATTCCCTTGGCACACTATCAAAAGTAGCCCCTCCCCAAACACTTTCTATCGTATGATTTTACTTTATTGTCTTCATGGGACCTATCACCATCTCAATTATATTTTTAATGTATTTAACTGCAGATTATTTTCCCTGAATAGTACTTGGATTTTCCCAAGCATTATTTATACATTTCTTTTACTATTTTAAAAATATTGAAGACTGAATGAGTCAGTATTTTTTAAGGTTTTTCTTCCATGGAATTAATAATTTCCTTGCTTGCTATAATATCAGATCCAAAGAAATGATGGAGAATATCTGAAATTAAATATCAGTTATTTTACAATTAATGACAATAGATTTTAAAACTTAAAATGCAATGCTTAATTTAAATAAAGTTTGTTAAAAATAAATACATAAGCTAAAAAACAAAAAAGCACAATATTTAACACAGAAAAGAGTAGGCTAAGCGTTTGCATTTGCCATTTCTACAAAGCATAATGGACTACAGTTCATACTTTATTTAGTTCTCCAACAGATGGAAGGATGGAAGAAAACCAGTGTCACTAAGTAAGAGGTAGGAGACATCCAAAATTAATGACAGAAAATATAAGCAGTTTATTCTGTGTGTTTCCCAAACTAAAAAAAAAAAAAAAAAAAAACCCACCAAGCCTGTATTTTATGAAACAGTAAATTATTAAAATGAGTATAGCCTGGTGTAGATTAACAATTTAAAGAGTCATTGTGCATGTTGAAAACTGATTGAGCTACTTGTTCTTTGTATTTATTTTAATATTGATTTTTATCTACCTTTTAAATTTCATGTTAAATTTAAAATTCAATTAGGACAGTGATTTTAACTTTATTTATTTATTTTTTTTATGGTACGCGGGCCCCTCACTGCTGTGGCATCTCCTGTTGCAGAGCACAGCCTCTGGATGCGCAGGCTCAGCAGCCATGGCTCACGGGCCCAGCCACACCGCGGCATGTGGGATATTCCCGGACCAGGGCACGAACCCGTGTCCCCTGCATCGGCAGGCGGACTCCCAACTACTGCACCACCAGGGGAGCCCTTAACTGTTTTTGTTATTACTAATGCTTTCTAATTTGCTTTATTTTTTTGTCTCTTTTATTCAGAGGTACATATGCATTGGTTTTCCTGAATCACTAGCTTTACACGAGTCAATTACTTGCTAACTCTAAACCCACTTCTTTATCTACTACTCACAAAAGTATAGAGGAGTGTTAAGTCTGTTAGAGCAATCATATTTTATAAATAAACTCAAATCCTTCCTCGTGTACAAAATTATTCTTTCAAACTTGGATATTTTAATTACTAGCAGTAAGAAAACAATAATGAGCCACTTCATATAAAAGTGTAACACCAGTACATTGAAATATTAATTTAGCATTAATAAAATAACTGTGTATTCTCCAATGAGCACACTATGAGATAATTCTCCTGAGTGGGAGGAGGAGGCTGGCAGTGAAAAATAGATAGTTGTCCCAAGCATGACTTCAGTTGGCTGCATGAAATGAAACACCAGACCATATTGGACCAACAAATAGTGTCACATATCAAAAAGTCCAGAAGTTGGTGTCCAAGAATGCTTAATTAATTTAATGGAATCAACCACATCCATAATTCCATATTTTTGCTTCACTTAGCTTATAATATTCATCCTCATATTTGTTTCCTCAAAGTGTAGCTTAATCCATTGCAAAAATATGGTTGCCCAACATTTCAGGTATCTTGACAATATTTTCAGCAGGAAGAAGGGAAGTATGCAAGAAGAAGGGGGCACATTTTTTTCTACAACTGTAGCAAAGAACCAGTTCTGTCTTTAAGGAAAGTTGTGAAATTTGGCTGGTTACACTGCACACAAAACAATAATGAGATTTTATTTTTAATGAAGAAAATGAAAAAATAAGTTGTATCTTATCTAGGCAACTGTATCATGACTATATTTTCCCAAAGATCTTTGCCCTGAAGAAAACAAGCCTGTGAGAATTCAAGTAATTTGGGGAACACACTCAGCCACACACAGGTTCTCTTCCTCTAAAACATGACACTGACAATTAAAAGCATACATTCTAGTGTCTCATTCTTTTCCCAAGGTTACTCTGAGAAAACCATAATTCAAAAAGAGTCATGTACCAAAATGTTCATTGCAGCTCTATTTACAATAACCCAGAGATGGAAACAACCTAAGTGTCCATCATTGGATGAATGGATAAAGAAGATGTGGCACATATATACAATGGAATATTACTCCACCATAAAAAGAAACGAAACTGAGGTATTTGTAATGAGGTGGATAGACCTAGAGTCTGTCATACGGAGTAAAGTAAGTCAGAAAGAGAAAGACAAATACCGTATGCTAACACATATATATGGAATTTAAGGAAAAAAATGTCATGAAGAACCTAGGTGGAAGACAGGAATAAAGACACAGACCTACTAGAGAATGGACTTGAGGATATGGGGAGGGGGAAGGGTAAGCTGTGACAAAGCAAGAGAGAGGCATGGACATATATACCCCAGCAAACGTAAGGTAGATAGCTAGTGGGAAGCAGCCGCATAGCACAGGGATATCAGCTCGGTGCTTTATGACCGTCTGGAGGGGTGGGATAGGGAGGGTGGGAGGGAGGGAGATGCAAGAGGGAAGAGATATGGGAACATATGTATATATATAACTGATTCATTTTGTTGTAAAGCAGAAACTAACACACCATTATAAAGCAATTATACTCCAACAAAGATGTTAAAATATATATATATATCCAAAATATATAATGAACACATACAAAGCAAAAAACCAAATAATACAATGGGCAAAGGAACAGAATAGACATTTTGCCAAAGAAGACTTTCAGATGGCTGACAAATACATGAAAATGTGCTCAGTATCACCAATCAGGAAAATGTAAATCAAAACCAAACAAGATATCACCTCACATGTGTTAAGATGATTATTATCATAAAGGAGATAAATGCCGACAAGTATGCAGAGAACAGGGAAATGTTGTGCACTCTGTGCGTGTGTGTGTGTGTGTGTGTGTGTAGTGGAATATTATTCAGCCATAAAAAGAGAATGGGATACTGCCATTTGCAACAACATGGATGAACATGGAGAACATAATGCTAACGAAGCAAGTCAGACAGAGAATGACAAATAGTCTGTAATCTCACTTAATACTGAATCCAAAAAAGTCAAACTCATAGAACCATATTGTTCGCTAGTGGTTACCAGGTGCTGGGAGGTGTGAAAAATGGGAAAATTTTGGTCAAAGAGTACAAAATTTTAGTTTTAAGATAGATAAATTCTCAGAATCTAAAGTAAATGAGGGTGATTATAGTTAATAATAAGCTATTGTATAATCGAAATTTACTAAGAGAGCAGATATTAAGTGTACTCACTACACACTAACACACACACACACACAAGGTAAACTATGTGAGGTGGTGAATAAGTTAATTAATTTGATTGTGGTAATCATTTTTTTTAACATCTTTATTGGGGTATAATTGCTTTACAATGGTGTGTTAGTTTCTGCTTTATAACAAAATGAATCAGTTATACATATACATATGTTCCCATATCTCTTCCCTCTTGCGTCTCCCTCCCGCCCACCTTCCCTATCCCACCCCTCCAGGTGATCACAAAGCACCGAGCCGATATCCCTGTGCCATGCGGCTGCTTCCCACTAGCTATCTACCTTACGTTTGTTAGTGTATATATGTCCATGACTCTCTCTCGCCCTGTCACAACTCACCCTTCCCCCTCCCCATATCCTCAAGTCCATTCTCCAGTAGGTCTGTGTCTTTATTCCTGTCTTACCCCTAGGTTCTTCATGACATTTTTTTTTTCTTAAATTCCATATATATGTGTTAGCATACGGTATTTGTCTTTTTCTTTCTGACTTACTTCACTCTGTATGACAGACTCTAGGTCTATCCACCTCATTACAAATAGCTCAATTTCGTTTCTTTTTATGGCTGAGTAATATTCCATTGTATATATGTGCCACATCTTCTTTTTCCATTCATCTGATGATGGGCACTTAGGTTGTTTCCATCTCCGGGCTATTGTAAATAGAGCTGCAATGAACATTTTGGTACATGACTCTTTTTGAATTACGGTTTTCTCAGGGTATATGCCCAGTAGTGGGATTGCTGGGTCATATGGTAGTTCTATTTGTAGTTTTTTAAGGAACCTCCATACTCTTCTGCATAGTGGATGAACCAATTCACATTCCCACCAGCAGTGCAAGAGTGTTCCCTTTTCTCCAAACCCTCTCCAGCATTTATTGTTTCTAGATTTTATGATGATGGCCATTCTGACTGGTGTGAGATGATATCTCATTGTAGTTTTGATTTGCATTTCTCTAATGATTAATGATGTTGAGCATTCTTTCATGTGTTTCTTGGCAATCTGTATATCTTCTTTGAAGAAATGTCTATTTAGGTCTTCTGTCCATTTTTGGATTGGGTTGTTTGTTTTTTTGTTATTGAGCTGCATGGGCTGCTTGTAAATTTTGGAGATGAATCCTTTGTCAGTTGCTTCATTTGCAAATATTTTCTCCCATTCTGAGGGTTGTCTTTTCGTCTTGTTTATGGTTTCCTTTGCTGTGCAAAAGCTTTGAAGTTTCATTAGGTCCCATTTGTTTATTTTTGGTTTTATTTCCATTACTCTAGGAGGTGGGTCAGAAAGGATCTTGCTGTGATTTATGTCATAGACTGTTCTGCCTATGTTTTCTTCTAAGGGTTTGATAGTTTCTGGCCTTACATTTAGGTCTTTAATCCATTTTTAGCTTATTTTTGTGTATGGTGTTAGGGAGTGATCTAATCTCATACTTTTACATGTATGTGTCCAGTTTTCCCAGCACCACTTATTGAAGAGGCTGTCCTTTCTCCACTGTACATTCCTGCCTCCTTTATCAAAGATAAGGTGTCCATATATCAAAGATAATGTGTCCATATGTGCGTGGGTTTATCTCTGGGCTTTCTATCCTGTTCCATTAGTCTAACTTTCTGTTTTTGTGCCAGTACCATATTGGCTTGATTACTGTAGCTTTGTAGTATAGTCTGAAGTCAGGGAGCCTGATTCCTCCAGCTCCATCTTTCTTTCTCAAGATTGCTTTTGCTATTTGCGGTGTTTTGTGTTTCCATACAAATTGCGAAACTTTTTCTTCTAGTTCTATGAAAAATGCCAGTGGTAGTTGGATAGGGATTGCATTGAACTTATAGATTGCTTTGGATAGTAGAGTCATTTTCACAATGTTGATTCTTCCAATCCAAGAACATGGTATATCTCTCCATCTATTTGTATCATCTTTAATTTCTTTCATCAGTGTCTTCTAATTTTCTGCATACAGGTCTTTTGTCTCCTTAGGTAGGTTTATTCCTAGATATTTTATTCTTTTTGTTGCAATGGTAAATGGGAGTGTTTTCTTGATTTCACTTTCAGATTTCTCATCATTAGTATATAGGAATGCCAGAGATTTCTGTGCATTAATTTTGTATACTGCTACTTTACCAAATTCATTGATTACCTCTAGTAGTTTTCTGGTAGCATCTTTAGGATTCTCTATGTATAGTATCATGTCATCTGCAAACAGTGACAGCTTTACTTCTTCTTTTCCGATTTGGATTCCTTTTATTTCCTTTTCTTCTCTGATTGCTGTGGCTAAAACTAACAAAACTATGTTGAATATGAGTGGTGAGAGTGGGCAACCTTGTCTTGTTCCTGATCTTAGTGGAAATGCTTTCAGTTTTTCACCATTGAGGATGATGTTGGCTGTGGGCTTGTCATATATGGCCTTTATTATGTTGAGGAAAGTTCCCTCTATGGCTACTTTCTGCAGGGTTTTTATCATAAATGGGTGCTGAATTTTGTCAAAAGCTTTCTCTGCATCTATTGAGATGATCATATGGTTTTTCTCCTTCAATTTGTTAATATGGTTTATCACATTGATAGATTTGCGTATATTGAAGAATCCTTGCATTCCTGGAATAAACCCCACTTGATCATGGTGTATGATCCTTTTAATGTGCTGCTGGATTCTGTTTGGTAGTATTTGGTTGAGGATTTTTGCATCTATGTTCATCAGTGATATTGGCCTGTAGTTTTCTTTCTTTGTGACATCCTTGTCTGGTTTTGGTATCAAGGTGATGGTGGCCTCGTAGAAGGAATTTGGGAGTTTTCCTCCCTCTGCTATATTTTGGAGGAATTTGAGAAGGATAGGTGTTAGCTCTTCTCTAAATATTTGATAGAATTCGCCTGTGAAGCCATCTGGTCCTGGGCTTTTGTTTGTTGGAAGATTTTTAATCACAGTTTCAATTTCAGGGCTTGTGATTGGTCTGTTCATATTTTCTATTTCTTCCTGATTCAGTCTTGGCAGGTTGTGCATTTCTAAGAATTTATTCTTTTCTTCCAGGTTGTCCATTTTATTGGCATAGAGTTGCTTGTAGTAATCTCTCATGATCTTTTTTGTTTCTGCAGTGTCCGTTGTTACTTCTCCTTTTTCATTTCTAATTCTATTGATTTGAGTCTTCTTCCTTTTTTTCTTGATGAGTCTGGCTAGTGGTTTATCTTTTTTGTTTATCTTCTCAAAGAAGCAACTTTTAGTTTTATTGATCTTTGCTATTGTTTCCTTCATTTCTTTTTCATTTATTTCTGATCTGATTTTTATGATTTCTTTCCTTCTGCTAGCTTTGGGGTTTTTTTGTTCTTCTTTCTCTAATTGCTTGAGATGCAAAGTTAGGTTGTGTATTCGAGATGTTTCCTGCTTCTTAAGGTGGGCTTGTATTGCTATAAACTTCCCCCTTAGAACTGCTTTTGCTGTATCCCATAGGTTTTGGGTCGTTATGTCTCCATTGTCATTTGTTTCTAAGTATTTTTTTTATTTCCTTTTTGATTTCGTCAATGATCACTTCATTATTAAGTAGTGTATTGTTTAGCCTCCATGTGTTTGTATTTTTTACAGATCTTTTCCTGTAATTGATATCTAGTCTCATGGCATTGTGGTCGGAAAATATACTTGATACAATTTCAATTTTCTTAAATTTACCAAGGCTTGATTTGTGACCCAAGATATGATCTATCCTGGAGAATGTTCCATGAGCACTTGAGAAAAATGTGTATTCTGTTGTTTTTGGATGGAGTGTTCTATAAATATCAATTAAGTCCATCATGTTTAATGTATCATTTAAAGCTTGTGTTTCCTTATTTGTTTTCATTTTGGATGATCTGTCCATGGGTGAAAGTGGGGTGTTAAAGTCCCCTACTATGAATGTGTTACTGTCGATTGCCCCTTTTATGGCTGTTAGTATTTGCCTTATGTATTGAGGTGCTCCTATGTTGGGTGCATAAATATTTACAATTGTTATATGTTCTTCTTGGATCAATCCCTTGATCATTATGTAGTGTCCTTCTTTGTCTCTTCTAATAGTCCTTATTTTAAAGTCTATTTTGTCTGATATGAGAATTGCTACTCCAGCTTTCTTTTGGTTCATTTGCATGGAATATCTTTTCCCATCCCCTTACTTTCAGTCTGTATGTGTCTCTAGGTCTGAAGTGGGTCTCTTGTAGACAGCATATATAAGGGTCTTATTTTTGTATCCATTCAGCCAATCTGTGTCTTTTGGTGGGAGCATTTAGTCCATTTACATTTAAGGTAATTATCGATGTGTATGTTCCTATTCCCATTTTCTAAATTGTTTTAGGTTCGTTATTATAAGTCTTTTCCTTCTCTTGTGTTTCTTGTCTAGAGAAGTTCCTTTAGCATTTGTTGTAGAGCTGGTTTGTTGGTGTTGAACTCTCTCAGCTTTTGCTTGTCTGTAAAGGTTTTAATTTCTCCATCAAATCTGAATGAGATCCTTGCTGGGTAGAGTAGTCTTGGTTGCAGGTTTTTCTCCTTCATCACTTTCAGTATGTCCTGCCACTCCCTTCTGGCTTGTAGGGTTTCTGCTGAGAGATCAGCTGTTAACCTTATGGGGATTCCCTTGTGTGTTATTTGTTGTTTTTCCCTTGCTGCTTTTAATATGTTTTCTTTGTATTTAATTTTTGACAGTTTGATTAATATGTGTCTTGGTGTATTTCTCCTTGGATTTATCCTGTATGGGACTCTCTGTGCTTTCTGGACTTGATTAACTATTTCCTTTCCCATATTAGGGAAGTTTTCAACTATAATCTCTTTAAATATTTTCTCAGTCCCTTTCTTTTTCTCTTCTTCTTCTGGAACCCCTATAATTCGAATGTTGGTGCCTTTATTGTTTTCCCAGAGGTCTCTGAGACTGTCCTCAGTTCTTTTCATTCTTTTTTCTTTATTCTGCTCTGCAGTAGTTATTTCCACTATTTTATCTTCCAGGTCACTTATCCGTTCTTCTGCCTCAGTTATTCTGCTATTGATCCCATCTAGAGTACTTTTAATTTCATTTATTGTGTTGTTCATCATTGCTTGTTTCGTCTTTATTTCTTCTATGTCCTTGTTAACTGTTTCTTGCATTTTGTCCATTCTATTTCCAAGATTTCGGATCATCCTTACTATCATTATTCTGAATACTTTTTCAGGTAGACTGCCTATTTCCCCTTCATTTGTTAGGTCTGGTGCATTTTTATCTTGCTCCTTTATCTGCTGTGTGTTTTTCTGTCTTCTCATTTTGCTTATCTTACTGTGTTTGGGGGTCTCCTTTTTGCAGGCTGCAGGTTTGTAGTTCCCGCTGTTTTTGATGTCTGTCTCCAGTGGCTAAGGTTGTTTCAGTGGGTTGTGTAGGCTTCCTGGTGGAGGGGACTAGTGCCTGTGTTGTGGTGGATGAGGCTGGATCTTGTCTCTCTAGTGGGCATGTTCACTTCTGGTGGTGTGTTTTGGGGTGTCTGTGGCCTTATTATGATTTTAGGCAGCTCTCTGCTAATGGGTGGAGTTGTGTTCCTGTTTTGCTAGTTGTGTGGCTTAGGTTGTCCAGCACTGTATCTTGCTGGTCGTTGAGTGAAGCTGGGTGCTGGTGTTAAGATGGAGGTCTCTGGGAGATTTTCGCCATTTGATATTACGTGGAGCTGGGAGGTCTCTTGTTGACCAGTGTCCTGAAGCTGGCTCTCCTACCTCAGAGGCAGAGCCCTGACTCCTGGCTGGAGCACCAAGAGCCTTTCATCCACACGGCTCAGAATAAAAGGGAGAAAAAGTAGAGAGAATTAGTAGAAGTATGAAGAAAGAAAGAAGGAAAGGAGGGAAGGAAGGAAGGAAGGAAGAAAGAAGCAAAGAAGGAAGGCAAGAAGGAAAGAAAGGAGGGAGGGAGGGAGGGAGGAAGGAAGGAAGGAGGAAAAGAAGGAAAAAAGACAGAAAGAAAGAAGATACAGTAAAATAAAATAAAGTATAATAAAGTTATTGAATTAAAAAATACTTATTTAGAAAAAAAAAGGGACGGATAGAACCTTAGGACAAATGTTGGAAGCAAAGCTATACAGACAAAATCTTACACAGAAGCATACACATACACCCTCACAAAAAGAGGTAAAGGGGAAAAAATCATAAATCTTGCTCTCAGAGACCACCTCCTCAATTTGGGATGATTCGTTGTCTAAAGGAGGGAAAGAAAGAAAGAACGAAGGTAAAGTATAATAAAGTTATTAAAATTAATTATTAAGAAAAAATTTTTTTAAAAAAACCGTGGACGGATAGAACCCTAGGACAAATGGTGGAAGCAAAACTATACAGACAAGATCTCACACAGAAGCATACACACACACATTCACAAAAAGAGGGAAAGGGGAAAAAAATCATGGATCTTGCTCCTAAAGTCCACTTCCTCAATTTGGGATCATTCCTTGTCTATTCAGGTATTCCACAGATGGAGGGCACATCAAGTTGATTGTGGAACTTTAATCCGCTGTTTCTGAGGCTGCTGGGAGAGATTTCCCTTTCTCTTCTTTGTTCTCACAGCTCACAGGGGCTCAGCTTTGGATTTGGCCCAGCCTCTGCGTGTAGGTCGCTGGAGGGCGTCTGTTTTTTGCTCAGACAGGACGGGGTTAAAGGAGCCGCTGATTCGGGGGCTCTGGCACACTCAGGACGTGGTGGGGGGGGAGGGGCACTGCGTGCGGGGCGGGCCTGTGGCGGCAGAGGCCGGCACGGCGTTGTACCAGCCTGTGGCCCGCCGTGCGTTCTCCCGGGGAAGTTGTCCCTGGATCCCGGGAACCTGGCAGTGGCGGGCTGCACAGGCTCCGCGGAAGAGGGGTGTGGATAGTGACCTGTGCTCACACACAGGCCCCTTGGTGGCGGCGGCAGCAGCCTTAGCGTCTCCCGTCTGTCCCTGGGGTCCGTGCTTTTAGCCGCGGCTCGCGCCCGTCTCTGGGGTTCGCGCTTTTAGCCGCGGCTCGCGCCCGTCTCTGGAGTTCCTTTAAGCAGCGCTCTTAAACCCCTCTCCTCGCACACCAGGAAACAAAGAGGGAAGAAAAAGTCTCTTGCCTCTTCGGTAGGTGCAGACTTTTCCTCGGACTCCCTCCCGGCTAGCAGTGGTGCACTAACCCCTTCAGGCTATGTTCAAGCCGCCAAACCCAGTCCTCTCCTTGCGCTCCAACTGAAACCGAAACCTGAGCCTCACCTCTCAGCCCCGCCCGCCCCGGCGGGAGAGCAGACAAACCTCTCGGGCTGGTGAGTGCCGGTCGGCACCGATCCTCTGTGCGGGAATCTCCCCGCTTTGCCCTCCGCACCCGTTGCTGTGCACTCCTCCGTGGCCCGAAGCTCCCCCCTCTGCCTCCCGCAGTCTCCGCCCGTGAAGGGGCTTCCTAGTGTGTGGAAAGTTTTCCTCTTTCACAGCTCCCTCCCACTGGTGCAGGTGCCGTCCCTATTCTTTTGTCTCTGTTTTTTCTTTTGCCCTACCCAGGTACGTGGGGAGTTTCTTGCCTTTTGGGAGGTCTGAGGTCTTCTGCCAGCCTTCAGTAGGTGTTCTGTAGGAGTTGTTCCACGTGTAGATGTATTTCTGGTGTATCTGTGGGGAGGAAGGTGATCTCCACGTCTTACTCTTCCGCCATCTTCAAGGTCCCCCCCTGATTGTGGTAATCATTTGACAATGTATACAGATATCTAACCATCATATTATATACCATAAATACATATAATTTTTATTAGTAAATTATATATTTATTCCTCAACATAGCTAGGGAAAAAGAGAAGCATCAAAATAGAAAGTGGGCAGAGTACTTGAATACATACTTCAGGAAGTGCTTATCTAAATGCTTATTAAATGAATAAAAAGGTACTTGATTTTTTTTGTAATAGGAGAAATGAAAATTGAACCCAAAATGAAATATACACAAATATCAGAATAGCTAAAATGAAAACGATTAAATATTTACCAAGTATTGGAAAGAATGTGTACCAACTATAACTCCTATACATTGCCAATGGGTGTTTAACTTCAAAAACCACTTTGAAAACTTCTTACTTTTGATCTATAATAGCTAACCAAATGTATACCTTATAACCTAGCAATTGCACTCTTAGGTATACAGCCAATAGAAATGTATGCATATGTTTGGTAAAAGAAACATACAGAATATTCACAGCAGCTGTTTGTAATGGCCAGAAACTGGAAATGATTCAAATGTCCTTTAGTGGTTGAATGAATAATGTGTATTATTTTCATACAATTGAGTATTATACAACATGGAGATTCAACAAATTTTTGCGAAAGAATCAAATATGCAAGACAAACAGCCAAATCAAGTATACGGAAACATCCCATTTATAGAAGTTCAAAATCAGGTGAAGCTAATCAGTGGTATTAAAAATCAGGATAGTGGTTAACATTTGAGAGGTATTATCTAGAAAAGGACATGAAAGAGATTTCTGTGGTTGCATTTCCTGATACAAGCAATGGATACATGGGCAAATTCATGCTTTGGGCAAATTCATGCTTTGTGCAAATGTAAACAAGCTGAAAACATAGTTGTGCACTTTTCTGTACAGATGTTATACTTTAACAAAGAACTCAAAAATCTAGATATACAATTCATAAATATCTTCTCATTAAAATAAATCTAGCAATGCATAATTTTTTAAATAAAAATTTCTCAACACATTACTTATCATCACACCTCTTCCACACCTCATATGCAATCATTTTAATAGTGTGGTGTGGAAGAGACTGATATCTTCATAGCTATAAGTGTATGTAGAGATCTCTGTATTGAAGATGTTTTTATACCAACATTTATAAATTTATTTCATTCAGTTTAGTTTCTACATAAATTTCCACAGTATGATTACAACAATTACCTATTTCTACTTATAGATATTTAATTTCTTTCCTAGTCTGCCATTTTACACAAGGAGTCAGGTGCATTTATATATATATGTGTGTGTGTCTGTGTGTGCATATGTGTAAGTATTACTAGAAAGATTTTCTAGATTTGGAATTGCTGGTCTAACAGATGAGCATATTTTACATATTGAAATATGTTAACAAATTGTTCCCTATGTGTGTAAAGTTCATATATCTTATAGAAATAATTTAAAGTTTAATTATAACTTTTGACTATACAAAATTACCCCATTAATGATAGATAAAAATTAAAATACTGTTTACCCTTTTAGAATTAACTCACTTATGGACACAAAAGTTACTTAGTCTATGAAAACAGAAATTAGCCTCATTCAAAGATGCCAAAGAAGAAAGTCTGAGTCATAAAACTTCCAATTTTTTTTAACATCTTTATTAGAGTATAATTGCTTTACAGTGGTGTGTGTCAGTTTCTCCTTTACAACAAAGTGAATCAGTTATACATATATCCCCATATCGCTTCCTTCTTGCATCTCTCTTCACCCCACTCTCCCTATCCCACCCCTCTAGGTGGCCACAAAGCACTGAGCTAATCTTCCTGTGCTATGTGGCTGCTTCCCACTAGCTATCTATTTTATTTTTGGTAGTGTATATACGTCCATGCCACTCTTTCACTTTTTCACAGCTTACCCTTCACCCTCCCAGTATCTTCAAGTCCATTTGCTAGTAGGTCTGCATATTTATTCTGATCTTACCCCTAGGTTCTTCTGATCATTTTCTGTTTTTTTTTTTTTTTTTTTTAGATTCCATATATATGTGTTAGCATATAGCATTTGTTTTTCTCTTTCTGACTTACTTCATTCTGTATGACAGTCTCTAGGTTCATCTGCCTCACTACAAATAACTCAGTTTCATTCCTTTTTATAGCTGAATAATATTCCATTGTGTATATATGCCAAATCTTCTTTATCCATTCATCTATCGATGGACACTTAGGTTGCTACCATGTCCTGGCTATTGTAACTAGAGCTGAAATGAACATTTTGGTACATGACTCTTTTATAAATATGGTTTTCTCAGGGTATATGCCCAGTAATGGGATTGCTGGGTCGTATGGTAGTTCTGTTTTTAGTTTTGTAAGGAACCTCCATACTGTTCTCCATAGTGGCTGTATCAATATACATTCCCACCAACAGTGCAAGAGGGTTCCCATTTCTCCACACCCTCTCCAGCAATTATTGCTTGTAGATTTTTTGATGATGACCATTCTGACTGGTGTGAGATGATATCTTATTGTAGTTTTGATTTGCATTTTTCTAATGATTAATGATGTTGAGCATTCTTTCATGTGTTTGTTGGCAATCTGTATATCTTCTTTGGAGAAATGTCTATTTAGGTCGGATGCCCATTTTTGGATTGGGTTGTTTGTTTTTTTGATATTGAGCTGCATGAGTTGCTTGCATGTTTTGGAGATTAATCCTTTGTCAGTTGCTTCATTTGCAAATATGTTCTTCCATTCTGAGGGTTGTCTTTTCATCTGGTTTAAGGTTTCCTTTGCTGTGCAAAAGCTTTTAAGTTTCATTAGGTCCCATTTGCTTATTTTTGTTGTTATTTCCTTTTCTCTAGGAGGTGGGTTGAAAGGATCTTGCTGTGATTTATGTCACAGAGTGTTCTGCCTATGTTTTCCTCTAAGAGTTTGATGGTGTCTGGCCTTACATTTAGGTCTTTAATCCATTTTGAGTTTATTTTTTTGTATGGCACTAAGGAGTGTTCTAATTTCATTCTTTTACATGTAGCCTCCCAGTTTTCCCAGCACCACTTATTGAAGAGACTGTCTTTTATCCACTGTATATTCTTGCCTCCTTTATCAAAGATAAGGTGACCATATGTGCATGGGTTTATCTCTGGGTTTTCTATCCTGTTCCATTGATCTATATTTCTGTTTTTGTGCCAGTACCATACTGTCTTGGTTACTGTAGCTTTGTAGTATGGTCCGAAGTCTGGGAGCCTGATTCCTCCAGCTCCTTTCTTCTTTCTCAAGATTGCTATGGCTGTACGGGGTCTTTTGTGTTTCCACACAAACTGCGAATTTTTTGTTCTAATTCTGTGAAATATGCCTATGGTAGTTTGATAGGTATTGCACTGAATCTGCAGATTACTTTGGGTAGTAGAGTCATTTTCACAATGTTGATTCTTCCAATCCAAGAACATGGTATATCTCTCCATCTTTTTGTATCATCTTTAATTTCTTTCATCAGTCTCTTATAATTTTCTGCATACAGGTCTTTTGTCTCCTTAGGTAGGTTTATTCCTAGATATTTTATTCTTTTTGTTGCAATGGTAAATGGGAGTGTTTTCTTAATTTCACTTTCAGATGTTTCATCATTAGTGTATAGGAATATAAGAGATTTCTGTGCATTAATTTTGTATCCTGCTACTTTACCAAATTCATTGATTAGCTCTAGTAGTTTTCTGGTAGCATCTTTAGGATTCTCTATGTATAGTATCATGTCATCTGCAAATAGTGACCGGTTTACTTCTTCTTTTCTGATTTGGATTCCTTTTATTTCTTTTTCTTCTCTGATTACTGTGGCTAAAATTTCCAAAACTATGTTGAATAAGAGTGGTGAGAGTGGGCAACCTTGTCTTGCTCCTGATCTTAGTGGAAATGCTTTCAGTTTTTCACCATTGAGGACAATGTCGGCTGTGGGTTTGTCTTATATGGCCTTTATTACATTGACGAAAGTTTCCTCTATGGCTACTTTTTGGAGAGTTTTTATCATAAATGTGTGTTGAATTTTGTCAAAAGCTTCCTCTGCATCTATTGAGATGATCATATGTTTTTTCTCCTTCAATTTGTAAATATGTGTATCACGTTGATTGATTTGCATTTATTGACGAATCCTTGCATTCCTGGGCTAAACCCCACTTGATCATGGTGTATGATCCTTTTAATGTGCTGTTGGATTCTGTTTGCTAGTGTTTTGTTGAGGATTTTTGCATCTATGTTCATCAGTGATATTGGCCTGTAGTTTTCTTTCTTTGTGACATCCTTGTCTGGTTTTGGTATCAGGGTGATGGTGGCCTCGTAGAATGAGTTTGGGAGTGTTCCTCCCTCTGCTATATTTTGGAAGAATTTGAGAAGGATAGGTGTTAGCTCTTCTCTAGATGTTTGATAGAATTTGCCTGTGAAGCCATCTGGTTCTGGCTTTTGTTTGTTGGAAGATTTTTAATTTCAGTGCTTCAGTTTGAAGCACTGTTCATATTTTCTATTTCTTCCTGATTCAGTCTTGGCATGTTGTGCACTTCTAAGAATTTGTCCATTTCTTCCAGGTTGTCCATTTTATTGGCATATAGTTGCTTGTAGTAATCTCTTATGATTCTTTGTAGTTCTGCAGTGTCAGTTGTTACTTCTCCTTTTTCATTTCTAATTCTATTGATTTGAGTCTTCTCCCTTTTTTTCTTGATGTGTCTGGCTAATGGTTTATCAATTTTGTTTATCTTCTCAAAGAACCAGCTTTTAGTTTTATTGATCTTTGCTATCGTTTCCTTCATTTCTTTTTCATTTATTTCTGTTCTGACCTTTATGATTCCTTTCCTTCTGCTAACTTTGGGGGTTTTTTTTGCTCTTCTTTCTCTAATTGCTTTGGGTTTAAGGTTAGGTTGTGTACTTGAGATGTTTCTTGTTTCTTAAGGTAGGCTTGTATAGGTGTAAACTTTCCTCTTAGAACTGCTTTTGCTGCATCACATAGGTTTTGGGGCATTGTGCTTTCATTTTCATTTGTTTGCAGGTCTTTTTTGATTTACCCTTTGATTTCTGCAGTGATCTCTTGGTTATTAAGTAGTGTGTTGTTTAGCCTCTATGTGTTTGTATTTCTTACAGGTATTTTCCTGTAATTGATATCTAGTCTCATAGCATCGTGGTCAGAAAAGATACTTGATATGATTTAAATTTTCTTAAATTTACCAAGCCTTGACTTGTGACCCAAGATATGATCTATCCTGGAGAATGTTCCATGCACATTTGAGACGAATGTGTATTCTGTTGTTTTTGGATGGAATGTCCTATATATATCAATTAAGTCCATCTTGTTTAATGTATCATTTAAAGCTTGTGTTTTCTCTTTTACTTTCATTTTGGATGATCTGTCCATTGATGAAAGTGGGGTGTTAAAGTTCCCTACTATGATTGTGTTACTGTCGATTTCCCCTTTTATAGCTGTTAGTTATAGCCTTATGTATTGAGGTGCTCCTATGCTGGGTGTATAAATATTTACGATTGTTATATCTTCTTCTTGGATTGATCTCTTGCTCATTATGTAGTATCCTTCTTTGTCTCTTATAATGGTCTCTGTCTTAAAGTCTATTTTGTCTGATATGAGAATTGCTACTCCAGCTTTCTTTTGATTTCCATTTGCATGGAATATCTTTTTCCATCCCCTCACTCTCAGTCAGTATGTGTCCCTAGGTCTGAAGTGGGTCTCTTGTAAACAGCATATGTATGGATCTTGTTTTTGTATCCATTCACCTGTTTATATCTTTTGGTTGGAGCATTTAAACCATTTACATTTAAGGTAATTATCGATATGTATATGCCTATTACCATTTTCTTAATTGTTTTGGGTTTATTATTGTCGGTTTTTTCTTTCTCCTGTGTTTCCTGCCTAGAGAAGTTCCTTAAGCATTTGTTGTAAAGTTGGTTTGGTGGTCCTGAATTATCTTAACTTTTGCTAATCTGTAAAGCTTTTAATTTCTCTGTCAAATCTGAATGAGATCCTTGCTGGGTAGAGTAGTCTTGATTGTAGGTTTTTCTCTTTCATCACTCTAAATATGTCCTGCCACTCCCTCTGGCTTGCAGAGTTTCTTCTGAAAGATTAGCTGTTAGCCTTATGGGGATTCTCTTATGTTTTACTTGCTGTTTTTCCCTTGCTGCTTTTAATGTTTGTTCTTTGTATTTAATTTTTGATAATTTGATTAATATGTGTCTTGGCATGTTTCTCCTTGGATTTATCCTGTATGGAAATCTCTGTGTTTCCTGGACTTGATTAACTATTTCCTTTCCCATATTAGGGAAGTTTTCAACTATAATCTCTTCAAATATTTTATCAGTCCCTTTCTTTTTCTCTTCTTCTTCTGGAACCCCTATAATTCGAATGTTGGTGTGTTTAGTATTGTTCCAGTTGTCTCTGAGACTGTCCTCAATTCTTTTCATTCTTTTTTCTTCATACTGCTCTGCAGTAGTTATTTCCACTATTTTATCTTTCAGGTCACTTATCTGTTCTTCTGCCTCAGTTATTCTGCTATTGACCCCTTCTAGAGTATTTTTAATTTCATTTATTTTGTTGTTCATCACTGTTTGTTTGCTCTTTAGTTCTTCTAGGTCCTTTTTAAATGTTTCTTGCATTTTGTCTATTCTATTTCCAAGATTTTGGATCATCTTTACTATCATTATTCTGAATTCTTTTTCAGGTGGACTGCCTATTTCCTCTTCATTTGTTGGATCTGGTGGGTTTTTGCCTTGCTCCTTCATCCACTGTGTGTTTCTCTGTCTTCTCATTTTGCATAACTTACTGTGTTTGGGGTCTCCTTTTCATAGGCTGCAGGTTTGTAGTTTCCGTTGTTTTTGGTGTCTGTCCCCAGTGGCTAAGGTTGGTTCAGTGGGTTGTGTAGGCTTCCTGGTGGGGGGGATTAGTGTCTGTTTTCTGGTGGATGAGGCTGGATCCTGTCTTTCTGGCGGGTAGGTCCACATCTGATGGTGTGTTTTAGGGTGTCTGTGGTCTTATGATTTTAGGCAGCCTCTGTGCTAATGGATGGGGTTGTGTTCCTCTCTTTGCTAGTTGTTTGGCATGGTGTGTCCAGCACTGTAGCTTGCTTGTCATTGAGTGGAGCTGGTCTTGTTGTTGAGATGGAGATCTCTGGGAGATTGTCACTGTTTCATATTACATGGAACTAGGAGGTCTCTTGTGGACCAGTGTCCTGAGCTTGGGTCTTCCACCTCAGTGGCACAGCCCTGACACCTGGCTGGAGCACCATGAACCTGTCCTCCACATGGCTCAGAAAAAAAAGAATGAAAGAAAGAAGAAGATAAAATAAAATGTAATAAAATAAAGTAATATAAAATAAAATGAAGTTAGTAAAATAAAAAATAATTGTTAAGAAAAAAAATTTTAAGTAAAAAAAAAAAAAAAAAATGGACCAACAGAACCCTAGGACAAATGGTAAAAGCAAAGCTATACAGACAAAATCACACACGGAAGCATACACATACACACTCACCAAAAGAGAAAAAGGGGGGAAAATGTATATATCGTTGCTCCCAAAGTCCATCTCCTCAACTTCGGAGGATTCGTTGTCTATTCAGGTATTCCACAGATGCAGGGTACATCAAGTTGATTGTGGCGATTTAATCCGCTGCTCCGGAGGCTGCTGGGAGAGATTTCCCTTTCTCTTCTTTGTTCGCATAGCTCCTGGGGTTCAGCTTTGGATTTGGAGCCCCCTCTGCGTGTAGGTCGCCTGAGGGCGACTGTTCTTTGCTCAGACAGGACGGGGTTAAAGGAGCAGCTGATTCGGGGGCTCTGGCTCACTCAGCCCGGAGGGAGGGAGGGGAACGGGTGCGGGGCAAGCCTGCGGTGGCAGAGGCCAGCGTGACGTTGCACCAGCCTGAGGCGCGCCGTGCGTTCTCCCGGGGAAGTTGTCCCTGGATCTCAGGACCCTGGCAGTGGCGGGCTGCACAGGCTCCCGGGAGCGGTGGTGTGGAGGGTGACCTGTGCTCGCACACAGACTTCTTGGTTGTGGCAGCAGCAGCCTTAGCGTCTCATGCTCGTCTCTGGGGTCCGCGCTTTTAGCCGCGGCTCGTGCCCATCTCTGGAGATCCTTTAACGGCGCTCTTAATCTCCTCTCCTTTCGCACCAGGAAACAAAGAGGCCAGAAAAAATCTCTTGCCTCTTCGGCAGCTCCAGACTTTTCACCGGACTCCCTCCCGGCTAGCCGTGGCGCACTATCCCCCTTCAGGCTGTGTTCACACTGCCAACCCCAGTCCTCTCCCTGGGATTCGACCTCCAAAGCCCGAGCCTTAGCTCACAGCCCCGCCCGCCCCGGCGGGTGAGCAGACAAGCCTCTCGGGCTGGTGAGTGCTGGTCGGCCCTGATCCTCTGTGCAGGAATCTCTACGCTTTGCCCTCCGCACCCCTGTTGCTGCGCTCTCCTCTGCGGCCCCGAAGCTCCCCCCCTCCGCCCCCCGCAGTCTCCGCCCGTGAAGGGGCTTCCTAGTGTGTGGACACCTTTCCTCCTTCACAGCTCCCTCCCACTGTTGCAGGTCCCATCCCTATTCTTTGTCTCTGTTTATTCTTTTCGCTTTTGCCCTACCCAGGTTCGTGGGGAGTTTCTTGCCTTTTGGGAGGTCTGAGGTGTTCTGCCAGCGTTCAGTAGGTGTTCTATAGGATCTGTTTCACATGTAGGTGTATTTCTGATGTATTTGTGGGGAGGAAGGTGATCTCCACGTCTTACTCTTCCGCCATCTTGAAGCTTCCTCAAAACTTCCAAATTTTTATGCTGTATTTGAGGTTGATAGCAAGGGATTCCTAAAATAAAATGATATTCTTGAGGAATAAATTTAGGAGGAATACAAGTATAATACATAATTGATAGAAATTACTGCAAGATGTTGATTTCCATGGTTATCATTCCAACAACTGTTATCCTCAATATTCTTCCCTGAGACAGAATTTTTCATGTTTTCTTGAAGAGAGTAAGCCTGCCAGATTCCACCGTTTTTCTCACAGATACTTTCCAATTATGTAGAACCTGCCTCAAGTAGTCAATCTAGAGTTAGAAGTGTTTTGTAAAAAAGCTCTGTCTAGAAGGGATTGTGGAGATTAATGGGACCATTAGCTCTCAAATGGAGTTACCCTCTAGATAAAGAGTTAACCAGCTGGTATAAAAGGAACAGAAATCAAGACACATGGAGGGGGATAAAGGAAGAGAAAGTAGCTGAATCCTATAACGATGGAAGACTAGAGATGTAACCAAAGGGCACTGGCTTCTGAAGGAACCATTACTACTTTGGCAATTCAGTCACATGAGTTGCCAACAAATTGTCAATGTAATAAAATTCTAAGCAGCATAGTGCTTAGTTGAAATGCCTGTCTTCTTTACTCTTCCTTGTACTCTTATATGAAATCGCATTTATTATGGCTGTAAAGCAATATAGTGGGTGAGTTCAGTAATTCATAAAGATTTCATAGTCAAATATATGCTGTTGGTGATTAAAGAGTTTCTGAAACAACTGAAATGTAATCATGGTGGTGAGAATGTTATTCCTGAGAAGAATAATTGAAAAGGGATTTTAACTAAAAACTTTAACTCAAATAAGTTAAATTCTACTCCTTGATGTAGGCAACAACACAAGGCATACAATCTGTATGACATCTGTAAAATGGACCCCAGTGTTAGTCTTTCTTTAATGCATTCAGGAAACAGATTTTTTGGTGCATATATGAAAGATACCAGCCTGCAGATACCATAGTTTGAAGAAAGAAACAAATGAGATGGTTATGTAAATTATAAATAGAAGAGGAAAGCAACTGTCAATTAATGTTAAATAATAAATTATTTCAATTGATGTAGCTGTAACATACATTTTAACAGCTGGAGGACTCATTATGTCAAAATTCTCAACATTCTCTCTAATGGTTATTTTCACACATTTTGAATTGATTATTTTTCAAGAGATGCTATTGGATTTGTAATTAATACTGTATCAATTAAAGAGATTGATTTCATCACAATATTGAGTGTTTATTTCCATGAATAAGATATGTCTTCTCTTTTATTAAAATCTTCTGATTAAAATCCCTAGGTAGCATTATTTTAAGTTTTATTTTAATAGCAGTTACACATTTCTTGTTTTTTTCTTTTTTCTGAGATAGTATGCATATATCTTTGCTCCTGTGAGTAGAAGCTCATCTTCACTTATATTTTTTAGCTGATTTTTGGTTTATAGATGACTGCTTTTTTTTTTTTTACTTAAAATAGATTTGAAAAGTATAGCAATCTTTTATGATGTTGTGCTCTTACTTATATTTGTATTTTATACATATATTTTGTCTGTTCTTTCTGTGGAATGAGTTCTTGGAGTTGTTTGGCCAGTTAGGAGCAAGGAAGGAAAGAGTTAAATTCTATTATTTGTGGTAGGCAATGTTATTCTCTTCTCAATATCCTTTCTCCCTTTCTTCCTAATTAAAAGAAGTCCTACATATGACTGCTTTTTAACCAGCAACCATACATATTTCTCTTTGTTTTTATGTTTTCAGATGCTTGTTTTTACTTAGAAGTATAAAATATCATCAAAAGAATATTGCCTGCTCCTTTAAAATTTTTATATTTCTTCATGACTTTTGTGAACTAATTGCATTGATTCATACTTCCAGAACAATTTTAAATAATAGTGATCACAGTGGGCCTTTTGTCTTGGTCTTGACTTCAGATGGAAGATTTCAAGCTGATTCTTGCTATATGACTTTTTTTGCCTTATTACAGAAGCAATTATTTAGTCTACTTTTAAGACTTACTGATTAATTACATATTGATTTTAAATTTTATCATGTCTTATCAGCATCTATAGAAATTATTATTTTATTCCTTTGTCATATTGTATGACATAATGTGCTGAATTGTGTGTTAGTATATTTTCTAATTTCAAACTATATTTCTTTTCGTACAAATGTCATTTACTCATGTTAACATTCTTTGGAGTCTATTCACAGATATCTTCTAAAAGATTTTTGCTTATATATTTATAATTGAGATTGGTCTTTTTTGTGTTGTGATTGCTACCTGTGGATGTCATTTGTACACTGTGCAGGTAAAAAGTGTTCAGAGAGTCCTTTCTTCCTTAATTCTCTGTATTCTTAAATTTTTCAGGTTCTGTTTTTTAAAGTTTGTATAAGATTAATTTACAAAGATGTTTGGTTCTAGGGTACTTTTGTAGCTAGCTATTTTCAAACTTATTCATTTCTTCTTGATTAATGAATTTCCTCAGTGTTTTTAATCTTTGAAGCTAATTTTAAAAATATATATTTTCAAAATAAGTCATGTATTTCATAGAACTCTCTTTTTGTAATATTTACTTGCCTGGATTTAAATAAATTGATCTCTTAAATCTAGTAACAACTATTTAATTTATTATTTTGTATATTTGTCAATAAAATATTAAATTCCATCTAAATTTGTTGACTATTATTTGTTTCTTTTGTTTTTCTAGGATGGTACCTGAATGATATTTAATGTCCCTAATAAGAACTTCTAATATGTAAGAGCCATTTCATTCATTGTACTCATATTATAATGAAGAAATCCTAATAAAATTGAATGTGGAGTGATTTATAAGAATTGTATAACTGCTGTGGAATCTAAAATATTACACAGATGAACTTATCTACAAAACAGAAACAGACTCACAGACATAAAGAACAGTCCTGTGGTTGTCAAGGGGAAAGGGGAGCGGGGGAGGGATGGATTGAGAGTTTGGGACTAGCAAGTGCAAACTATTACATATAGAATGGATAAACAACAAGGTTCTACTGTATAGCACAGGGACAATACATTCAGTATCCTGTAATAAACCATAACGGAAAAGAATGTGAAAAAGAATGTATATATATGCATAACTGAATCACTTTGCTGTACAGAAGAAATTACAACATTGTAAATCAACTATACTTCAATTAAAAAAAGAGAAAAAAGAATTATATAACTGCTTATGCATATCCTCCAATCCTTGTCCAGAGTTTTCTGCTACAGAGCCAACATAAGACCCATTACAAGATTTATGTCTTAGAAAAATGTATTGGATTCCTATCCTCGAACTTAATAACTTTGTAACCTTCGGCAAATTGCTTAACCTCTCTGTCCCTTATTTTTTTCACCTTTAAAACAAGGTAATAATGTACTACCTGCCTTGTAGTGTTATTAACAGTTTGGTACATAATCTTTGCCAAAAAATATTTTTTCTGAAAAAAAAGATGGACCATAAACCTGTGTTTTAAGAACTACTTTGTATTTCATACAGCTTTATTTTATATATGTAAGCTGAACTGTCCTTGAGTTAAATTTGTATTAAAATCCACATTTATATTTTTTAAAAGGTTTAAATAAAAATTTTCAAATCTAACCTGAAATGCCAAGTATAATATATTATAGATGTATATTATACTTGTATTACTTCATGTATTTTATCTACTACTTTATTATCATTTGAGATTGTTCAGTATCACCGTGAATATTCATTTTTTTCTTTTTAAAGTTTCTGCTTAAAAAATAATAACTCTCTAGTCTTTTCCTGTATCCTTTTCTCTGAACAAATATTTTATCTTTGTTCCAGTGCAGTGTTCATTACCACATCAATAAGCCTGTTTGGTTTACTTTCTATCTTAATATGACTAATGGACCACTGTTTATATACTTTCCTGTTGCTTTTACTAACTATTCTGCTTGCCAGAATTGTGCTCTCTTTGAAGTATACATATCCTCCATGCACTGTAACATTTTGTACCCATGTCCCAGCTTCACTAATCTATTAATTGCATACTATTTACTCAACTTTATTACTCAGAATTAATCCTAAGTGTTAAAGAAGTCTGAACTATTTATGAACAAAATTGTTCTAGACTCAATATTTGTTCTTAGAGTTCATTTGTAAATTAAAACATTTGTGCTTTTGGTTTTCTTTGAATTATGATCCTTAAATGAATCTAATAAAGTATTTGATTGATTTATCTTGCCAGAACTGGGCCTTTTTGTAAGAAAAATTAACTATCCTTTCACTCCCTTTGAAAACAGTGAATTGATGATGATTTCAAAATGGATTATATAGATTCTGGCAAAAGCATAGTCCAGAATCTGTAGATAAGAGCTTTAGTTTCCTCTCTGCCTCTTAATAGATCTAGTAGTATTGAACATATCATTAAACTTCTCTGAGTCTCAATTTTTTACTTTGTAAATTTTAAATTGGCTTTTTAAAAATCTTTCCCATTAGGTGGCTTAAATAAGACTAAATTTAAATAAACTAACATGCAAGAAATTTCTTACACAGTGCCTGAAACTGTTTCTCCTCTTATAGAATACAGAAATTAGACTATATGCCATTAGGTCTCTTTCTCTAATAATCCTTTCTGGTTCTGGTGTAAATTTTACATTTCGTAATATGAATATGAGTTTATAAGATATATTTACCTTTTTGGTAGCTATGAACTAGCTTTCCTGTCTCCCCAACAACGTTGTTTTCCAGAACTCCTTCTTTGTAGCCTCTTCCAGCTGTCAGTTACCATTCCTCAGAGTATAATTAATATTGAGGGTCAAACTTTGACTGAAAGGGACAAAATCTATATTTCTGATCCAGTTATAAAAAGTTACCTCTTCATCTTCCACAAATGATTATTCTCTTAGAACATAGAACTTTGACATTTGAAGCCAGACCTGGGTTTGAATCCTGGATCTGCTTATTATTTCAGCAATCTTGGACAATCACTTAAGTGCTCTGAAATATTTTATCTTCTCTAACAAGAAAATAATAAGATAAGAGATATTAATCTCTTTCCCTACTTCCACGCTCCTGTGAGAATCAAATATAGTACTGTTCTGCATTTTGTACATTAAAAAATGCCAAGAAAATATTAGGCATATTTATTTATATGCATTGTGAATTACTTGTCAATTATGGAAAAAGCAGAAGAGCCTAGTCATGAGGACTAGCCCTCTCTGGTGAAAATGGTTAGAGAAAAAAATAAACTGGGCTGCATTATGTATAAGATGCCAGTGTACTCAGAGAATGAGGCAGGAAAGTTGTCCTTCAAGCAGGGATATAAGAAGAAAGACCCCACAGATCTTGATCTCAAATGCTCTGTTTTAAGCTCTTGAGACATGTCCCCATGCAGGCACTCAGCCAGGCTCTGAGAACACCTACTCTAGGAGGGCATGGTAGTCAGTAGTTAGATTCTAAAGGGTGGTTAAAGTTTAGTCTCTAATGCATTCAGGCAACTCAAGCTACTAATATTTTACCAGAAGTTATTAGAAGCAATGTTTTGGGAGCCAGCACATTAAGTTAAAGACAGCAAAAACTCACATAATTTATCCAAACAAACCTCTTATGGTACCCTTACTCAATTTCTCTCTTGTCATTTTCCTTACTCAACTCTACCTAGAAGTAGGGGAAATAAACTCAGTTAGAACAGAAGCAAGCACAAGTCTAAGCCACAGGCATTGCTGAAGCCTCAGGCATGCACAATAGAGCAAGATATTATACACATCATGGAACTGCAGTATGGGGGCTGGTGCTGGGTACCAACCTACCCCCTAGTTCAGGCGGCTAAATGCAAGCACAGAAATCTGCCTCACCTAACTTTAGTAAGATCTTACTGGACCTTAATTTATTAAAAGTATAATTAAGCACTCACAAAATTAACAAAAGACTGGACAATAAGTTTTAGAAAATAAGCAGGAAAAAAAGGCTGGAAATAGGAACCACAGCAAGTGCACTTAAATTCCACTGGTTTCACAGAAGATGTTGCAATAAGTATGACATCTCACCATCCCCATGTTCTTGTGTCATTCACTAAAGATTCAAATTCACATAAGATAGAGTTTGATAGACTGAGCCTAAATCACCTAAGTGACCCCTGGTGGACCAAGATAGGGATAGTAATGATATGATTCCTTCAGATTTCAGATTGAGGGCAGCCACTATCTTGTACCAAAACTATACACAATTGGGGATTGCCTAGAGGAGAGAAGGATTTACTAACAAAAGGATCCAAGACTGACAAATTTCACTACACTGACTTAAACCGTGGCCTCTTACTATCCAATTCAAGCATGTTTCTTCCGGGAAAACATTCTTAAGCATTTTCCTAAAATCACGATCAATAAATCAATAAATCTGATAGAGCCAATGCTATAAATCACAGCTGTGCAGCAGTGTATTTTGCCAGCACCATGGACAAGGAGGTAGGCAACCAGCTAGGGGAATGTCACGAAGAAGGTGTTCAGTTCCTTCTCCAGCACATGATGGGGATTCTCACTGGCACTCAGCTGCAGGCAGCATACAAGATTTGAGGCAGTTGTTAGGTAAAATTTTACCTGTTCACAAGTTCCTACCAGAAACCAAAATACCACTTGATGGTTATTTGCTTTAGAGTTGTGACAGACACTTACCTATTTTCCCCAAAGCAATTCACAGCCCAGTTTCTCTTCTTTGCTGCTAGATCTTACCTTTTCATTTAGAAACTGAAAGTACCAAGTACTCATTTCCCGTGCCTCCCCTCTTTCATCTGGGGATGGACAAATGACTCAATAACTGCCACTGAAATTTCACAGAAGGTGACCTGGCTGGCCTCTTGGGAAGATTTTCCTTCTAATAAAAATGAGGTGTCCAAGGGAAAAAAAAAATTCTACCCACTAATTCTTTTTTGATACTGTAATTTGAGACTGTGCTGCTTAGATTTGCTTTGGACATTCAAGTACCTTAAGAAAAAAGAGAAGTTAATCTTAGAAAAGCTACCACCTCTCTCTGGAATGCTTGTTATATGAGACAAAACTGTCCAGTCTTTAAGACATTATAGACAAGTTTTCTATTACTTACAACCAAAAGCACACTAAGTGATAAGTAATTTGTAGATGGAATGTGGGTTGGTACAATTAAGAAATTCTAAAACAAGGAATTGTTGGGGTGGAGGATATAGAATTGAGAACTTAACTCTTCCAGGCTGGAAAGTTGGTGGTCATTATGAAGCAGTTAACTCTTAATTAAGCAGTCTTATTGAAATACCTTGGGATAGTAAGTCGCCTTTGAATCTTTAGTGTTATGAGAAATAGTAGGAAAATTCGGAATACTGGAATTTGTGGTCTATTTCTTGTAGTTTTCTTCTAGGTACTACAGAAGAGATAAACCTAATCTAAAGTCAGCTGGTCTGAAAGGAAGTGAACAAAGAAGAAAATATGGCCCTCTGATTGTGGAACTTCCCATGTCTTGCCTTAACTTCCACTGTATTAATGAGTCTAAGCCTACTTAAATGATTGACATTTGGGCCAACTTCAACATGGCAATAGTGTCCCAATTATTTTCTGACTTACAAGTGGCCCCAGTGGTATTCAGAGCAATGCTGCCTTCCAAATGCTTACCCGTACTAGAAAAACCATTCAGGCCTGCCTTAGAAGGCAGGGGTTCCTCAAAATATCTATCGTTTTCACTGAGAAAAAAATTTGAATTTGTTATATGGGTGTTCCCTGACTTTAATACAAATGAATCTATATACTGAAAAAGCAGACTATGCATCACACTTATAAAAAGATTTATGGCTTTAACAAAGAGTTCAAACACAAGTATCATTAAATAATTGTTCAAGTAATAGCAAATATACACAATATAAGATATATTTAAACCAAAAATAACTCAAAGGGTAATTATTTACTAAATAAAGGAAATATCATTTAGAAAACAGATTATACAACTTTCAACAGTCATTTAAAAATATGATATATAGGAATTTGATTTGCATTAATTTACAATATATATACAAAATTAACTATTTCTTTGTTTTTTCCTTTAGGTCAGAAATTATTTAAAACAGGGGTTGACAAACTATGACCCTCAGACCAGATGCCTGTTTTTGTAAATAAATTTTATTGAATCTATTTGTTTCAAACTGTCTATAGCTGCTTTGGGGGCACACTGTCAGATTTACATAGCCGAGACACAGACAATAGGTCTGCAAGCCTTAAATCTGTCCTTTCGTGAAAAGTATGCAAAATGCCAACCCCTCGCATTTTTATAAGTGAGTTTTAAAATATATATTTATATTTTTAAAAGTGAATTGATACCTATATTTAGGTGTCAAAATGGGTTCCTCTAGGGATCAACTAAAACTTGGGTCTCAAGCTCTATTGATCCTAATCTGGAGATTTGAAACCCAAAACGTAAGGTATGATTTTGAAGAAATTGTTAACAAGTAGAATTTTTAGCTTGTTCTATTCCCAAATGCAAGCCACCCCCCGCCCCCAACTTTACTAACTTCAACTGATTACAAAAATAGAAGTAAACATAACTGTGGCAGAGACTGACCAGAAGCACACCAAGACCACCGTGGACAAGACAAGGTTTCCCAGCTTCACTTGCAGTTAGTTTATCACCGTATGATGGGGTCTGGCCAACGGAATATAAGTAGTACCGATGTGTGACCTTCCAGACCTATTCATAGTATGTTCCATGTAATACTCGAGTCTCTCCATGTCCCACTCACGTGGCTGAAAGTTCAAGATGCTGACATGGCTGAAACACCTAATGGAAGGATCCTCGAGTCACTGATTGGAGGAGAGCCACCCAAAAGAACCTCTCAGTCCACATTGAACTGTGGTGAAAGTAAAAAATAGACTTTCTATTGTACTGAGCAACTAAAAGTGGAGTCATTTGTTAAAACAACTAGCATACATTATCTTGACTAATGTAATTGTACACAAATGTTTTGATTAATTGTATTATCTTCTTTTTTGATATTTAAATAAAATTGATTATTCTCTGTCTCATTTTCTGGTATCACTTCACTTCCAAGTTGTTGTTGAATTTCTAAACACATGTAATCTTATTTCCATCTCTTACTCTATTTTCTAGTTTTGCTGAATTTGATCTGGATTCCATTTTGCCTTTAGAAGATACATTATTTTCTTCACCACCATGTTGACTCAGTTATAAAAACAGCCTCTTATCCTTCATTATTTGAACTATCACTCACACAGCCTTTCCTGAATGTTTTTAGATGATGAATTACAATGCCATGAAATAAAGAAGTAAATTATGAGCACTAAGCAAACTTCTCAAAAGTCCTTTAGTCTCTCCCACCTCTAGAAATTTCTCACTGACTGATATTTCACCCACATTTTCCACTTGTTCTCTCATTTTCCCTTCTTTCTCTTCTATTCTCTGCTCTCCTCATTTAAAAAAAACTCCTTTTAACCTTTTCTGCAGAAGTGTCCTCTTTGCCCAGCTTTAGTTCATTCAAGTTCATATCCATAATCAAACATCTATTAGAATGTGTTCATAAAGAAGAGAATTATCCACTTGTCAAAAATTCTGTAAAGGCCACTTAAAATAACACCTTTTTCTTCCCACTGTAGATGCAATCTCACATCTTCAAAGCCCCTCCATTACCCCCACACTCCCAAATCTGAAGATATTTTGATATACATTTTAAAGAACATGTTTCAGTACATAGGCCAAAAACCTTTGGGTAGTAAGATCTCTTAAAACTTACCCATGTGAGGGATCCAGGATTTGGGATCTGTGGTTATTATGCGATCCTTCATTTAGGCTCTCATACAGGGAATACCATGCATCCATTCTTTACAGCACATCCCAAATGTTCTAAATGCAACTTAATACCACCCAATTGTTAAGCCTATGCTTATTAAAATCAAACTCCACCAGTGAATGTCTTATGTGGTACATGAATTCAGATCCTTGAATGACTAAGAATAAAACAGAGAAAGTGTGCATTTATAGAGGGTAGGGAACATCTCAGATTACTTCTGTATTACACAAAAATTGTAAATTATGTCCATTAGAAACAACAGGAAAACAAGTACTAAATTAGGGAAGAAACAATAGAATTACACTGGATGGAATAGTGATTTTCGCAGCTAAGGCTCATAAAAAAAACGGAAACTAAACCAAAATAAACACAAGCCTCGGAACTATTCTCCTGTATTTGTTCAGACTGTGGCAGGCTGAGGCTTGTGCAAAAAGTCCTGGCAGAGCCATATTATAGTTCTCTATTGGATTCTTATGCAGGCTGGCATGAAGTTACCATTAATTGCTCAAGGGCTATATAACCCTTTTTATTGAGTTTATTGAAAAGAGTGTTTGAGAAATGCTTATCCCACTCTGATGAGCTGAGGAGGTTGAATAAACCTTAAACAAAGCTTCTTCCACCTTGAGCATCCAAGTTACTCGGCATTTTGGGGATTACAGTGGGACCCAAGAGACAAGAGTCAACAAAACCAGGCCATAAAATCAAGAAGGCGTTGAATCTTTGGTTTCAGGACTAGACAAGGGAAAATGAAAAGAATGTCTTTAAAACACATACTCTCTGAAACAAAGCAAAACCAATTTACAAACATTTTTTTTGAGATTGCAGAAGAGGGACACTGTGAAATGTTTTCAGAAAGCAAAAGAAAGCTAAAGTATTTGCAAATCCCTTACGTGTTCATTTGTTTTCTAAGGTTCTTTATACCTATTTCTGAGAACTGTAAGCCTAAATTTTAAATACTGGGCTTCCTCTTTAATCAGGTGACCACCTAAACCATTGCTAGGACCCTTCTCAAAACCTTACTAATATCTTTACCAGTGTAGGGCCCTGAAGCTTCATCTTCATTAACTTCATGCCAAATTTGTCTTCCCTATTTCTTAGAAAGTTTCATTTTGTTGACCAGGAATTCTCTCACCAGGAAATTTGCAAGAAATTGAATCTCGAGTTTGAGGCAAGCATATAGTTTTGTTCTATTTTCAGAAACTCATAATAAATATTTTATGTTCTGTCATTTCCAAATTCATCTCATATTTGGATGAGATTTAACCTAGGTATATTTCATATTATATTTACCCCAGTTACAACTTTATACATATCATTTCCTGAAATTATTGATTCAAAATTTTTTATTCCGGTTTTCCATGTTTCTCCAGCTCAAACTCCAGCTCAATACTGAAAAGTTTACACTTTAACTTCAATAGGTAATAAATATTAAATATTAGGTTTCAAAAAACAAACTTAATAGCCACATGTATACCAAGGTATTCATTATTTTTAAAATACGTCTTACTAAATTTTATGATGACTGCCACTTTTCCTGTTTTTCTGTTCCCCTTCTCTCTTCTCATTGCATATGGATTTGCCATATGGACTAGTTCCTTATCAATATGTAAAATGAGCCTGGAACACCGACTTATTTAGACAGATGCTTGTCAACATCAATCAAAAATAGTAAATGCATATAACCACACATATTAATACTTTTAAAAGCACTTTATTAAGAAATATTTTCTTAAATATTAATTTTTAAAAATCAATTCTTAAAAATTCTACTCTAAGATTCTGCATATTTTCTCCTACATTTTCTTCTAAAAGATTTTTCTTTTAATTTTCCTTTTTTTGTTCTATAATCAATTTTGAATTTGTGTTTGTGTGTGTATGTTGTGAATCGAGGGCTTAATTTTTAAGTGAATATTCAATTTTTCTTGCACCACAAGATTAAAGCACAATCCTTTCTCCTTTGAATTTACTTGACACCTTAGTTGAAAATCAGTTGAACATCTCCATGTGGGTCTATTTCTAACTTAAGTCTATTCTTTTCAACTTGAGTCAGTTTAGGTAGTTTGTGTGTCTCTAGGAATCTGTATATTTTATCTAGTTATCTAATTTATTGGTGTATAATTGTTCATAGTGTTCTCTTATGATCTTTTTCATTTCTTTAAGGTCAGTAGTAACATCTCCACTTTCATTTCTCATTTTATTTATTTGTGGCTTCTCTCTCTCTCTTTTTTTTTCTTATTCAGTCTAGCTAAAGATTTTTTAACTTTGTTGATATTTTTAAGGAATCAACTTCTGGTTTTATTGAGTCTATTGCTTTTCTATTGCTTATTTTATTTACCTCCACTCTAAATTTTTTCCCTCCCTTCTGCTAGCTTTGGATATAGTTTGTTCTTCTTTTTCTTCTTCCTTAAAGTATAGAATTAGGTTATTAATTTTAAGTCTTTTTTACTTTAATACAGGCATTCATAGTTATAAATTTTCCACTGAGCATACATTTGCTGCATCCCGTTAAGTTTTGTATGTTTTATTTTTGTTTCATTTGTCTCTAAATAGTTTTAATTTCCTTTGCAATTTCTTCTTGTATCCATTGGTTGTTTAAGAATATACTGTTAATTTCCACATATTTGTGAAATTTCCAGTTTTTCTTTTGTTATTAATTGAGCTTTATTCCACTGTGATCAAAACAGATACCTTATTGAGGATCCCTTGACTTTAGCCAGTCACTTCTCTCTTGCTGCTTTCAAGATTCTCTCTTTGTCTTTGGTTTTCAAAAGTCTGATTATAATGTATTTCCGGGTGAGTCTCTGAGTTTATCCTGTTTAGAGTTCATTGAGCCTCTTGGATGTGTAGATTCATGTATTTCATAAATTTGGGGGACTTTTCAGCCATTATTTCTTCAAATACACTTTCTGCCCCTTGATTTGTCTCATCTCCTTCTGTTATTCATTCCCACAATGAGCATGTTGGTCCTCTTGATGGTCTCCAACATATCTCCCAGGCTCTGTTCACCTTTCTTTCTGATCCTGAATAAATCATTTCAATTGTCCTATCTACAAGTTCATTGGTTCTTTCTTCTACCTGCTCAAATTTGATATTGAATCCCTCTAGTGAATTTTTCATTTAGTTATTGTACCTTTCAGCTCCAGAATTTCTGTTTGTTTCTTTTTTGTAATTTCTACATCTCAATTGGTATTTTGATTTTGTTCACATGTCATTTTCCTGATTTCTTTTAGTTCTTTACCCATGTCTTCCTTTAGTCATTTGAGCATTCTTAAAACATTTGTTTCAAAGATTTTGCCTGGTAAGTCTTACCTTCTGTAGGGATGGATTTCTGTCAAATTTCTTTGTTCCTATAATGGGCCATTATTCCCTGTTTTGTTGTAAGCCTTGTAATTTTTTTGTTGTTGTTGAAAATTGGGTATTTAAATCTGATCATATGGTAATTCTGGAAATCATCCTCTCCTTTACCCAGGGTCTGCTGATTTTTCAATTCTTGAACGTTATAGTAGTTTACCTGTCCAGTGACCCCAAACTATTTCCCCAAATACTGCATTCATGCCATGTACAGCTGCCAATTCTGCTCCCCAGATTGTGTTCGGCTAGAGATTGACAGAGATATTGCTGAAAGCTAGAAGTCATAGAAAAGGAGCTAGTCCTTGCATATTGGTTCTGTGCCAGGGCTTTCATTCCACACTTACCCAGGCTTACACAAGTCTATGGATCAGCCCAAAATGAAAGCTGAGGATTTTCTCAAGCATCCTCTGAGCATGTATCATAACCTGGGCATATGCACATATTTGCAAATTTCCCTATATAGATGACGCTTTTGAGTGTTCTAATTTCCCAAAGAAACTCTCTCAGTTTTTGTTCCTGGGTCTTAGGTGGTCTATTGTTTTATTGACTATAATCTTTTGTCCCAGGCACATGAGGATTGTTAGTTCACCTTGCAGTATTTTTGAGCAATGCCCACCACTTGACTTCCAGTTAAGCAATAGAGATAAGTGCCTTGCACCAGTCCTTCGGGTAGCTCCCAGACAGGTTAGAACAGATAAACACAATAATTTGCACATAGTTCTCCTTTGTTTCCTCTGGAATCAGTGGGTTTCCCCTGATAATACAAGCTGCTTCCACTTTAAAACCAACACTTCCACCACCATGGTGAGAGGCTGAGCAAGAGCAAGTAAAAGCACCACAAAACTTTCCTATGATTTTATTTTATTTATTTTTTTAACATCTTTATTGGAGTATAATTGCTTTACAATGGTGTGTTAGTTTCTGCTTTATAACAAAGTGAATCAGCTATACATATACATATATCCCAATATCTCTTCCCTCTTGCATCTCCCTCCCACCCTCCCTATCCCACCCCTCTAGGTGATCACAAAGCACTGAGCTGATCTCCCTGTGCTATGTGGCTGCTTCCCATTAGCCATCTAATTTACATTTGGTAGTGTATATATGTCCATGCCACTTTCTCACTTCGTCCCAGCTTACCCTTCCCCCTCCCCGTGTCCTCAAGCCCATTCTCTATGTCTGCGTCTTTATTCTTGTCCTGTCCCTAGGTTCTTCATAACCTTTTTTTTTAGATTCCATATATATGTGTTACCATATGGTATTTGTTTTTCTCTTTCTGACTTGCTTCACTCTGCATGACAGACTCTAGGTCCATCCACCTCACTACAAATAACTTAATTTATCTTTATGGTTGAGTAATATTCCATTGTATATATGTGCCACATCTTCTTTATCCATTCATCTGTCAATAGACACTTAGGTTGCTTCCATGTCCTGGCTGTTGTAAATAGAGCTGCAATGAACATTGTGGTACATGACTCTTTTTGAATTATGGTGTTCTCAGGGTATATGCCCAGTAGTGGGATTGCTGGGTCATATGGTAGTTCTATTTTTAGTTTTTAAAGGAACCTCTATACTGTTCTCCATAGTGGCTGTATCAATCTACATCCCCACCAACAGTGCAAGAGGCTTCCCTTTTCTCCACATCCTCTCCAGCATTTACTGTTTGTAGATTTTTTGATGATGACCATTCTGACTGGTGTGAGGTGATATGATTTTACATTTACCTTTTTCTCGATTCAGTATTTACCTGGCTACTGTAAACTTTTGACCGCTTTCCAGAGTTCTGACAAATTTGGTTCTGACAGTTTCTGCTTATTTTTCAATATTTCTGTGGGAGTATGAGAGCAAGGAACTGCCTTCTACCATTTTGCTGTCACTTCCTTTATGCCCATTCTTGAAGGGGCTCTTTGAAATGCTGTGTTGAAAAGCATTATGATGCCAAGTCAAGTCAAGTGGGAGAAAATGTCAAGATTGATTAGTTATATCTGTTTTAAAGTATAACAGCAAATGGTCCACAAAATTCCCAACTCCAGACAAGCCCAAGTAAATACTACATGACTTGGTACACTGCAGTCCAGAACAGGACCATAATTTCTGATATGTCACTCTAGTACTGACTGGAGGTGTTCTAAACTATACCTGCGCACATACCTTCTGATGATGGGGCATATTACTGACTCACATAGATGTTCCTATCTTTAAAGAAGGGATGCTCTTAAAAATGTGGCTTGGTGATTCAAGACAAGAACTTGGCATCAGACACACCAAGGTTCAGATTCTGATTTTATCCCTTCTATTGTGAATTTGAATAATTATTTTAACTCTTGGCTTAAGCAAGTTTATTTCAAAAATTGTTTATTAAATTTGTTTTGAAAATTTTTCAACAGTTTGTTGAAAACAACAAGCAAGGTATCTGTGAATATACTTTGATCTACTAATAAAGGTAATTACTATTATTATGCCAGAGTAACAGTAGTCCTAGCTGTAGACAACTGAGAGGGTAAATGACAGGAGGCAGTGAAGTAAGAGTACTCATATACTTTGATTTACCCAAGAGGATTCCAATTTATATCCATTATTCCAACATATGAATAGTGTCTTTTCTCAATCCTACAGTATCCTGATTTGGATCAATTAAAGGGCTGTCCCTAAGATGTTATGGATAACACACTATAGTAATATTAATTTCCTAGAAATGGTACCAACAACAATTTCCAAGTCATTTAGCCAGAGAAGAAAAGAACATCTTTATACTTCCTGTTTTGAAATAAATCTCTTTCATTCTGCTCATCTCTCCTTCTCCCTCTTATTTTCCTCTGTGAGCTGCCTATCTCAACCACCATTCTCTTCTTCCCTAGTAGCATAAACCCAATTTTCAGATGGACACATTGCCACCTAGAATAAAAGACAACTATTCCTAACCCTCTTGGGGCTTTGCCAACCAGATGACTATGTTTGAACAATGATATATAAGTGTTAAGTGGAACAACTAGGAAGATTACTAAGCAAGATGACTCAAGTTAGAGGAACAAAAAAGGGGGGCGCTTCCTAATTTGTCAGTTCCATTAAATAATTTCCTGCTTATGGTTTGTCATGTAGGCATAATGATCAGAATTGGACAGCCCCCTTGAGCCTTCAGTTGACCTTACACATAAGTGTTATTCACTGGAATGATACACAATAAAGATAGAGACCAGGGCTCCTGATGGCATCAGGGTCTTGTCCCCCAGCCCTGGACTACTTGACTATCAAAGACAGAAATAAATAAATAAATCCATGTATTTTTTTTTTTTTTCTTTTTTTGTGGTACGCGGGCCTCTCACTGTTGTGGCCGCTCCCGTTGCGGAGCACAGGCTCCAGACGCGCAGGCTCAGCGGCCATGGCTCACGGGCCTAGCCGCTCCGCGGCATGTGGGATCTTCCCGGACCGGGGCACGAACCCATGTCCCCTGCATCGGCAGGTGGACTCTCAACCACTGCGCCACCAGGGAAGCCCATTCCATGTATTTTTTAAGCAAGTACTTTTTGGGTCTCTGTTAGTGTCAGCCTATCACTATCCTAATATATACAGAATTTGTTACATGAGCATGAAACATTGAAATATTGGAACATTAAATGTGCCCCTGTTAAAGAACAAAATTCATCTGAGTAAACTTGAAAGATGTTATTGACTTGATTCAGCTATTCGTGAATTGGGCAGCATCCAATCTAGAAGATAGAAAGGAGCTCAGAAGAGTTGTACAAGCACTTTTATAGACCAAATTCAGCAGGAACAAGGAAGTTAGACTGGGCATTTGCTGATTTGTTAAAGCAGGGATAGTTTCCTTATAAGGAGCTAAGGAAAGCCTTAGGAGCCAGGTCAAATGACTTGTGTTGAGCAGTCAATTGCTGATTGGTTGACCTAGGCCTTCCTTTTCTGGGAGAGCTGAGCCTAGATATTGTTGGTTTGTTGATATGGGGCTTAGCATGAATGACATCATCTTGGGCTTAATCCAGTTGCTTTAACATCCTCCATATCATAGGCTGGGAAGTTGGCAACATTTATCATTTAATACTAAAATATTTGGTCAAACTGCTGCCTACCTTTCCTTGGAAAGCAGTCAAAAAGCAAACTAAATGGCCTTAAGGGAAAATGTGGAAAAATTAGAATGTTGTCTACACTGGCTGCTTCTTGCTGATTTTAACAGTTTTAGGATTAATTAACTCAGACTAGATCCCGCTTATCAGCAGAGATGTTAGAGACATGTTCTCTCTCTGTGGTCCACAATCTAAATGCATTAAATCTGGAGCCTTTCACATATATACACTAATATGTATAAAATAGATAACTAATGATAACCTGCTCTATATTACAGGGAACCCTACTTCACTTTTCTGTACAGTAGAAACTAACACAACATTGTAAAACAACTATACCCCAATAAAAAGGTTTTTTTAAATCAAGTTGTACATTTAAAAATATACAATTATAGTTGGCAATTATTCCCAATTATCCCTCAATAAAGTTTTTTAAAAGATAATAAAATTTTTTAAAAGTTGGAAACTTTCAAGATTAAAAAAAAAAGACAAATGCTCTGTGCTCAAACTGAAGCATTTAGAAGTCTATTCTGAAAAAGCAGCCTTAGCAGGAGATAAATCACTGGCCCCAGTGCTTTTTAAAAGGCCTTCCATTAATAGTTCTCTGTCAGACAATGGAAGGCAAGCTAGCGGCAAAGATTAGATGAAGTATGTTGTCTTCCTACCCAAGCTGATTCTTTTAAATGATCTCAAGTTAGAATCAGGCTTAGAAACTACCAGATCTGAAAGCCAAAAGAAAACACAAACCTGGACTGCGATGGTTATTATTATTAAAACGTTAATAGTACTTGAACCTGTCCTGGAAGGAAATGGTCTTTAGAATCTGCAAACTCCATGAAATGACAATTTCCATTTCTTACATTAGAAATGGCTGTGGAGGGTCATGGAACAGGAAGAACTACCTGCCCCCCACCTTCACCTTCCCCATCAGGAAGGTAAAACAAGGAACCAGAGAGGTCAATGGCAGGAGAGCTTCTCCAGAAAGCAGAAGTAGAACAGACAGATAATGTAATGGAGGATTCTGTTCTACAAGTAGTTTAAGGAGCCCCATTACTCCTGCCCATCATTTTGATGAGCTAATGATGTCAGTGTTTTATACTCTATACTTGTTCTAAATGGAATTTTTATGTCATTCTCCCTACTCCTTCTCTTCTGGGTGTGTATCAGGTAGATAACTTTCCTTTTAGTTTAGTAAGTTACTAAAAAATAAAGAGCTATTGGATCTGATAAAGAATCAGCAATCATCCAGAGACCCTGCCCATTAAGCTAGACATAGCTCTGGCCATGTGACTAATTTCCAGGTAATAAGTTATAAATTAAAGGGTTGAGTGCTTAAGAAAATTTCTTCAAAAACATTGGGCACTTGCTCCCTTTCTAACCCCATCTTAATAACTGGGATACAGATGTGATGGCTGATGCTTCAGCAGCCATCTTAAATCAATGAGGGCTATAACTAAGGATGGCCAAGCAAAAATCTAGAGGACAGCAAGGGGCTGCCATACCAGCTCTGGACTACTTGTTTCAAACTTAATTTATTTGAAATAAATCAGCTTCTCATCTGTTAAGTCATCATTATTTAGTGGTTTGTGTGAGTGTTTAATGTGGCCTATTTAATCCAAAAAGCATATTGTCTTACATGCATGAAGGAAAGAATGAGTGTGTGGATAATTTTTATTTGAGTTTTTCTTTTTTTTGTCCCAAGATTAAAACATAGAGGGGAGGAAGAGATTCATATTCACCCTTTTTATCTACCTACCAACCATTTTCAGTGCAATGGCCTTAATTCAAAGAGATTGCTTTGATCATTTCTATATCTCCTCATTTTTCTAAAGATATTTAGTTTACCTAATTGCAAATATATAGTTGTATGTTCAAATAGATTTTGTATCTGTCTTTTAAATTTCCAATATTTTGGGCTTCCCTGGTGGCGCAGTGGTTGAGAGTTCACCTGCTGATGCAGGGGACACGGGTTCATGCCCCCGTCTGGGAAGATCCCACATGCCGTGGAGCGGCTAGGCCCGTGAGCCATGGCTGCTGAGACTGTGCGTCTGGAGCCTGTGCTCCACAACGGGAGAGGCCACAACAGTGAGAGGCCCACGTACCACAAAAATAAATAAATAAATAAATAAATAAATTTCCAATATTTTAAATGACTACTTAACCAATTTGCTTTCATTCAAAGCATATTTTCCTGTCTGTTGTCTTCTTAGTCTCTCAGAAATTTCCATAGAAGGAATTTCTACAAAGGTTTTATATTGCTATATGTTGTGGCAAACCATGGTTAGTGAATGCTGTGTAGTACTGTCCAGGTTTCTCCTTACAAATATCAAGGTGCTTCTTATCCCAGAAGCCAGGCTCTTAGGGAAGTGGACCTGGGCACAGTGGTAAGGGATAGAGAAGGCATACTTGGACTCTGGCTTGCATCATGGAACTAAAGAAACCAACCTCTTCTTTCCGAATCCTGTCTCCCCCTTTCAAGGTTGCTACACAGGAATAGGACAGTAACAGGGACAGGTACAGGAGGCCTTCTGCCTACAGGAAGTCTTCACTGCTGAATTCTGTGCTTTGAGAATGGCAATCAATGGCCTAGGCATCTGGTTGTATTCATTCATTCATCTATTCAACCATTTTCATTCTTAATTCACTCATTGCTCACTGGCTTCTACTCTATGCTTTGGTGGGTTCTGGAGACAACTGAATGAATTTATCAGGACCTCCTCTTTCTTTTTTTTTTGGCGGTATGCGGGCCTCTCACTGTTGTGGCCTCTCCCATTGCGGAGCACAGGCTCCGGACGCGCAGGCTCAGTGGCCACAGCTCATGGGCCCAGCCGCTCCGCGGTATGTGGGATCTTCCCAGACCGGGGCACGAACCCGCATCCCCTGCATTGGCAGGCGGACTCTCAACCACTGCACCACCAGGGAAGCCCAGGACCTCCTCTTTTGAAATTTAGTCTGGTGGGGACACCATGAAGTTGCTGCCAGTCTTGGAGCCTAGAGAGAAGCCCAAGAAAGAAACATGGTATACATTTGTCCTTCATGGTCATAGCTGCTCATGATTACCCCCAGTTGTGACGTCAAGAGAGGGAAGATCTTCATCACTGGGGGACAAAATTCAAATGTGAGCTTCTCAGATGTGTACCCTATAGATGTGGCGTCAGGGTGTTTAGAAGCACTGGGCAGCCAGGAAATCAAGATTGCCTGCAAGTCCTAAAATTCTGAAGCCAGAACCTGGACCATTCTAGAGATGACCATAAGCCCCCTCACCCCCCACCATGACCAAAAACATTCCACCCCCTATTAGAAATCTTTGGAAACCTTTTGTACGTCTTCAGTTGAGGAAAGTGAGACAGTCAGCCCCTGAAGGATTGAATCTACATGTGTGGGATGCAAACATTCTAACCTGGTCTCAGCAAAAGACCCATTAAAAAACAATTTTCCGGGCTTCCCTGGTGGCGCAGTGGTTGAGAGTCTGCCTGTTAATGCAGAGGACGCGGGTTCGTGCCCTGGTCCGGGAAGATCCCACATGCCTCAGAATGGCTGGGGCCGTGAGCCGTGGCCGCTGAGCCTGCATGTCCGGAGCCTGTGCTCCACAATGGGAGAGGCCACAACAGTGAGAGGCCTGCATACCGCAAAAATAAAAAACAATTTTCCTGGGAAAATCATATGAAGATGGCAGCAGGGACAAAACTTTGCATCCACAGAGGCTCATCAGGTGAAAAATCCATGATGACCTCCATTGCACTGATATAAATGACATGAATTTGTGAAAGCTGAGTCACACTGGGGCCCTTTATATAGGTTGTGCCACACATTTCGCTGTGATGGTTGAGAAACACATGTACCTCATTAGAAAATGGCTCTCACAAGAGCACTGGACACAGTGTACCAATATCAGGTAGAACAGAAGCATTGGACCCTGCTTAAATTTGACACCTTCTCCTTCCTCCCTGCAATTGGACCATCCAATGTGTATCATTCCAAGGCTTGTGATGTCTACATCTGAGAAGGAAGAGTCAGTTTCTGTCACTCTCAACCGTGAAGCTGAGAAAGGGGATTTTATTGGCAAACCAAAGTTGTGACCCACATGAGGAAAATTAGACTGGCAAATAGCTCTGCTTTGTGTTTGGTGGGACAAATAAAAAAGGGAAATCTATAATGATCATATTATGACTGTAGCTGACTAATAAAACCCATATTTTATGAAAGAAAAGATTGATAAAATAAGTCTTGGAAATGTAATGTACAGCATGGTGACTAGTTAACAACACCATATTATATATTTGAAAGTTGTTAACAGAACATAACTTTTAAAAATTTTTTTTAAACTTTTGTACAGTAGGTCCTTGTTAATTATCAGTTTTAAATATAGCAGTGTGTACATGTCAATCCCAAACTGCCAATCTATCCCTCCCTCCCACCATTCCCCCTGGTAGTGATAAGTTTGTTCTCTAATTCTGTGAGTCTGTTTCTGTTTTGTAAATAAGTTCATTCATATGTTTTATTTTTCTAGATTCTGCATATAAACAATATCATATGATATCTGTCTTTGTCTAACTTACTTCACTTAGTATGATAATCTCCAGGTCCACTCATGTTGCTGCAAGTTGCATTATTTCATTCTTTTTAATGGCTGATTAATATTCCATTGTGTATATGTACCACATCTTCTTTATCCATTCATCTGTCGATGGACACTTAGGAATTGGTACAGCCACTATGGAGAACAGTATGGAGGTTCCTCAAAAAACGAAAATTAGAGCTACCTTATGATCCAGCAATTCCATTCCTGGGCATATATCTGGAGAAAAACGTGGTTCGAAAGGATACATGCACCCCAGTGTTCATTGCAGTGCTGTTTACAATAGCCAAGACATGGAAACAGAACATATCTTAAAAATTCTTACCATAGTGAAAAAAAATTGTAACTATGTATGGTGATAGATGTTAACTAGACTTATTGTGGTGATCATTACACAATATTTACAAATATCTAATCATTTTGTTACACACCTGAAACATGAAATGTTATATGTCAATTATATGTCAATTTTAAAATTACTTGTAAATAAAGGAGAAAAAAAGAAAAATATTGCCTCTGCCTCACCCAAGGTTAAAAATCTCTCCCTGAAGGCAGTTCTCATCCAGTGACTAATCACAGCTGTGCTACCAAGGAACAATGCTGAAGGGCCATCACAGCTCCAGAGCCCTTGTGTGATGTTGAGACGCTTGCATCAACTACACTGCAGTTTAACTTCTCCCATTGTCCAGCCCGGTTACCTGACTCCCTCACATGTATTAATCCTAAAAACATTCCCCAATAAAATTCCTGCCCTGGAGTCTCTATCTCCAAGTCTTTTTCCCAGAGAACACTATATTAGACATCACTGATCTGTTCAATTTAATGCAATTGCATATATTTGTCACATGTGTACACATAGTGTGAACTTCTCATAATAGAGAATGGGATTTAAATTTATTAGTTTAGCTTTATGTGAATTTTTAGTTGCTGTCATAAACCCTCAAAACTAGCACATAGAGAAGAATCAGAGATCAAGCTATCAGTTGTATATATCTGTGGACTATGTAACTAATCACCCTAAATTTATTGATTTTAAAGAGCAACCACTTTATTTATCATGATTCTATGATGGTCCTTATCATAGGACCCATACCACCCATACCAGAAGGCTGGGTGGTCCTTCTGCTTGTCTCACCTGAGCAAACTCATGTGGCTGTAGGCAATTTGTTGGTCAACTGGGATCTGGGCTCTAGCTGGGATGACTGGACTTCTTGCTCTATGTAGCCTCCAGATAGGCTAGACTGGACTTCTTTACATGGTGGTCTCAGGAAAATTCCAAAAGCCCCATGTAGAAAGACTTTTCAAAATAGACTTGTTTCTCATCACTGATGTCCATTGACTTAAGCAAGTCACAAGGCCAAGGCTAGAGTCAACATAGGATGATCACATAAAGGCACCAGTTCGTGGAGGTGTGTTGCTCTCACTGTCTCGCTCTTTCTCCGTGTGTGTGTACATGTGCCAGCTTTTATGTAGTGATTTTATATAGTAGATGCTGATTTAAGTTAAACACACACATACACATAACACACATTTGGTAACAAAATATAGCCTTATGAAGCTGAAACTATTATTATCCCCAATTTACTGATGAAGAAATGAAAGCATGGAGAAGTAAGTAAATTGCTTAAAGGTATAGAGCTAAGTGGAGGAAGTGGAATTGGAATCCTGGTGGTTTAACTCTAAAGACCATGTACTCATCTACAATGCAGTTTTCTTCCTCTCTTCCATATCTTCTTTTTTTTTCCCCCCTCCTAGGGGTGGGGTGGAATGGGTGGTAATGTACAAGCAAGTAAGAAGAAGGAAGAAATTTTAAACATGCTCAATCAAGCACTTTGATTTATAGATAACTTGGGGACCTAGAAATATGAGATAATTTCTCTCAAAACATGTAACTAATTAAAAGTAAATCTCTGGCAAACCTTTGCTTCTATGTCAAAATATTGTAAAAAGTTAGAACATTCAGTTTTATAAAACTGCAGATGAGACTGCATGGATTCAAACTTTGCCAGATCATGAAAGGTGAAGATGGATTCCTTTCACCAAATTAAAGTGCATCAGGACTAGAGGATGCCCAATGTAGGGTAAAAGTTAAAAGGGATTTATGCTTTGTACTTTACACAGTTGGTAGTAAACATATGCAAGCCATTATCGCAGAAGGTTATATAGTCTGAAAATATAAATAGGTTCAGGAAAGGCTTAGATATATTCATGAATGGAGTTTATAGTGGGTTACCGAAAGGAAGCTAGGGAATCACAGACTCCCCGAGGTTCGGGTGTGGAAGGCAACTAGCATGTTTTTCTGAGAAACATCAAAGAAAGCATGCTGGATCTCTGGAGTTGATGTGACTCACTGTGACAGTTATATTCTCATATTCTTCCTATAAGATCCATGCAATGCTATTCATCTAAAGACATGATTAGACTTCTTTTATTTTACAAACATTTAAGAAAAATGACTCCTTTTCTCCTCTATCAACAAACTGTGTAATTTCTTTCTTAGATGCTTTATGTCAATTTATTTTCTCTTCTGTTTTCTAGCTTCTTGCCTCCATCTCATTTTTTATATCAAACCTTCTTTCCCCTCTTTCCTATTTCAGGTCTCTTAAAACTTTTTCCTCTACCTCCCTTTCATCTTTATTATTCTTCTATTTCCAACTCCCTTTTATCTCTATTTACCTTCAACCGTCTCTTTAAACTTTATGATACAGGAGATAATATGTCAATAATTTGTTTTTGACTAACTCTCATCCTTTGTTACTATGAAGTAAGATGTGATCCAGTCAAAATCTCAAGGTAAATAAAAATAATTTTAGAAAAAAATTGTAAATATTACAATAAAATACATATGAAATAAACAGCAAGCATATATGACAATCCATTAATATAAACAATTTCTATTGAGATAACATAAAAATGTTCTAAAAACAGTAGATCTGAAATGATAGTTATAGTAAGTATTGCTTGAAGCAGATCCTTGTAGAAAATGTTGATTCTGTTTATTTAGAAAGAGACATTTGTATGATGAAATTTATCTAATAGTGTCTCTGCTACCAGAATAAGTAAAACAGTGAGAGATACTCAGGTTTTGCCTCGAAACTGTTGCTCTAAAGAGAGTTTATTTTCTTGCCAAAATACATTAATAATTTGAAGTGCATATTAAACTAAAGTTATTCATTACAACTTTAAGAAACAAAAGTGATAATTTCTGATATATTAATTTCTAGAAAGTATACTCAAAGACCTATTTTCTATCTATATCACTGTGTATCATTTATATATGTGTGATACAACTTAAAATTCTCTAGCATGCAAAGGAAATCAAACATTTGGAAAATTTGGAGCTGATCCAAAGTATTTTTAAAAATACTTTAGCATTTTGCTGGAGTTACTAAAATTCCAATAATAAGCTATTAGTAAGTTTGTTTTGCCATTTATTTTCCATTGCTACTAGAATTGTTATGTGTTGCTAATATATACAAAACTTCTAAATCTTAGTTTAAATGTGGGAATAGTTGCTTTTTATTCATGCACATTTTAGGTTATTTTTTATTATACATATTTATTGTATTTAATAGGTATTACCATCCTTTAATTATTTTGCAGACTTTTATTTAGTGACTACTATATTCAAAATACTTGCATTTTCTGCAATGGCTGTATCAATTAAATATTAAATCCTAATAACACAACCAGTGTTTTCAACATTCTATTTTACTAGTTCTCTCGATTTCCTATAACTTCTCTTCAGTCCTATTGTAGGAGACATTTGGATTTTTCCGAACTCATTGTTCCATGTTTTGTCAACTTCAAGCACACTCTTTTGAAACTAAAACACAGGCATCATACTCTTAATTAGAAGCACCATGAAGAAACTGGAGCTACCTGGAATTCATTCTATTAAGTATGTTGGCTGAGGAAGCCAGTTTTCTGTAGTAAAATGACGAGTCTTAAAGAGTAATACAAACCACCCAGCATCAGCAATGCTATCTGCAGGGTCTGTGACTAAATCCATATAATATTGTTTCAGCCAAAGCCACTCTTCAGTGCAATTTAGGTCTTTGTGATAGAATAGCCTTCAAGTCTGATTTTCTGGCTCTGAAAGAGTTCTGTGAATTTTCTAATAAACTTTATTATATTATTTCCTTCTTACACTAGCTAAAATGGGTTTTACTCATTGCAGGTAAGGATTTTATCTAATAAATTGATTAATACCATAAGTACTATAAGGATAGTATTAGTGTTTTCTGGATGTTCTTTCTTTTCAAAGACTGTAGTCTCTCAACTATTCATTTCAATTGTCTGCATTCTTGTTCTACTTTTACACTCACCATACAAAACCCAAACCATGAATCAATCCAAGCATCTGACTTCTCCACTCTTAAGCCTGGGTAGAAATGAGCATGGATGAAGAATTCATTCATTCACTTGGAATTATTTGTATTTTTTTTTAAGCAGAGCTAAAATATCCAAGTTATATTGTTGTATGAACAAAGCAAGCTGCTGCAGATGTAGTTAGATAGAGAGATGGATGGCTAAATAATAAATTAACTTTCTTACACCCACCCTTCCCTTTTTCCAGAAGATACCAAAGAGATTGAAAAGTACTTCTGAGAATTTCCTGCCATTGGATTCCAGATGTGATTGAAGTTCTATCAAAGAAATGAATTTGCTCCAAACATCAAGTTGAATCACAGTTAGGAAGGAAGAGAGAATTTGGGGGAAATGACTATTTTGCTGGTGCAGGTTATTGCAGAGGTTTCCTAATCTGGTAGTTTTCTAAACAGAGGAAAGTGCTTTCCCAATCACAGCAGAAGTAGTGATATTACAAGAAATCAGAGCTGTATGTTGAGTCCATTCTTCTAGCCTATCAAAAGAATTCCTGGCAATAAATGTATGCTTGAATTAGATAAAGTGGTTTCTATAGTCTGGTACTGAACCCTAACCAATGTTTTATGATCATATTTGTATGGACTCCATTTGCTGACACTTTCTTGAGGGCTGATAAGAAACATGAAATCCAATTAGGTTTTATCTCCCTTGTTTCCATTTCACTGGAAAAGTTCTACTCTTTATTAATTTATTTTGACAACCCATATTCTCAAATAATTTTTAAACAAATTGTCCTATTTTTAAAGAAAAAAATAAAGTATAAAAATTCTGGCATTCTTGAGGTTAATTATTGTAAATTGAATAAACAATTATCTTAATTCCCACATAATATCTCACTAAAATGGCAGTGAAATAATCAACAAAAAAGTATTACTGCACAAACATACAAAAGAATGGAAGAGGAGACACAAAAAGTCAAGATATTTCAACATTCTGGAAAATTGAGTACAGAAGAATGGATGGATGGATGGCAACTGAATCCAACAAAGATAAGAAAGTTGGCACATATGCAACAAGGCACGTTATGGTTTACACTGCACTATCGTGAAAGGTCCAGGTGTCACAAACAGCAGGTATCTGTGAAGGAAGAGATTAGGGATTGAGTCAAAAAAAATGGTACATTTTTACCATTCTTATCATTTTAAGGAAAGTGACAAATTTTCCTTTAAAACTTCTATTGACTTATTCAAAGTATTACTATGATCATATTCTCTAATTACAAGAGTCCCTCCTTGGACACACAGTATCTTATTTCTTTTTCCTTTTATAGTATCCTCTTCTTGTTTATACTTAAAACATCTATCTTTTTCAAGACTTTATAGTCACTAAAGCTTTTTTTTTCTTCCTGAATCATATTTTTTTCTTACTTCTTTTTTTGTTTATTTTTGTTTTCATTTTTTATGTTAGGGATTTTCTTCAAACACCTGGTGAGTTTTGCTGACAATTTGTAATGAATGTAGTTAATGAATGTAGTTAATACAGAACTAAACAGATGATTGCTAGATCATGCATGCTTGGAACTTTCTGAATGATGAGCTTCTTCACAGGAGAAAAAGATGGAACAATTCACTGGGAAATTCCTCATGATACATCTGTCAGTCTTTTCTCCTGGAATCTGGAAACTTCCCCGAATGGAAACCTTAGACTCCTGCCTGCATGATACAATATGTCCAGCTTTCATCATCCACCTTTCTGGGGATTGAATACAAAAAAAAGAAGTAGGGATCTCACTATTTGATGTGTACAATTTCTCTCAGTGCCTTTCTGTTCAATATCATACCTTACTTTTGTGTTCAACTGTGGCTGGTTTCCCTATATCCTGAGCTTCTCTGGTTTAATTTCCCCAAGGTTAATTTCTCCAGGTAGTCATCTTGCTATGCTATGTAAGGGAGGACACCTGGTGGAGGCTTGTTTACAGATATGTCACCTACTCTTCTGTGTTTGACTCAATCCCTAATTTCTTCCTTCACAGATACCTGCTGTTTGTGACACCTGGACCTTTCACGATAGTGCAGTGTAAACCATAACGTGCCTTGTTGCATATGTGCCAACTTTCTTATCTTTGTTGGATTCAGTTGCCATCCATCCATCCATTCTTCTGTACTCAATTTTCCAGAATGTTGAAATATCTTGACTTTTTGTGTCTCCTCTTCCATTCTTTTGTATGTTTGTGCAGTAATACTTTTTGTTGATTATTTCACTGCCATTTTAGTGAGATATTATGTGGGAATTAAGATAATTGTTTATTCAATTTACAATAATTAACCTCAAGAATGCCAGAATTTTTATACTTTATTTTTTTCTTTAAAAATAGGACAATTTGTTTAAAAATTATTTGAGAATATGGGTTGTAAAATCCAAGACCCAACTGAAAGGAATACCCGAAATAGCTGGAAAACCGGATGGAAGAATATTGTCAAAGAAACAATAAAAAAAATTTTTTCTAAAGCACAGCTTTCTTAATTGAAAGGACCATTGAGTAGCTAGACAAATTAATGGAAAAAAATCCATATTAAGGTAGAGCATTGAGAAATATGGGAGCAATGGCAACTGAAAAATGAAGAATTAAAAAGCTTCTGTGGAATAGATTGAGGAACGGATTTGGAGGGTTAAAATCAAAAACAAAAAAATTATAAATTCTCAGTAATCAAATTGCATTAAACTCATTAATGGCAACACTGGCAGCTAAAAAAAAAACAATAAAAAAGTCCTTTGAAATGATAGAAAAATTATATTTAAATATGATACTAAAAATATTTTAAAAGAAGCAAGATCTCAAAACAAGATTTTAAAATTCCAATAAACATTCTCAAGAAGCTTCTTGAAGATGTGTTTCTTCAAAATACAAGGTAAACAAAGAAAAAGAAACAAAAGATACAATCAAGAGAGAAGGAAAGGGATTTCCTAGTGAAAGAGATGCCAGATAGACAAGCTCTTGTCAGCATCCTTGCAGAGCATCAAATGCAAAGAAAAACATCATATACAGACACACAGACACACAAGGAAAGGACAAACATCTTATGTATTTTACTATATTAATAGGGATTTTATAGTTCTTTTGTACCACATAGGTGAGGCAGGAGATACATGGGCCCCTGGGGCAAACGGTTGGTGTTTGTTCCCTCTGGATCAATGCTCCGAGATGAGATGAGAATAACAGGACAATTGAGAGAGGAGGGTGGGCCCTGCCCAGATAGAAGATAAGAGACCACATATTTCTCATTCTCAAAGTCAGGAGACCTCCCTGACTACACATGTGCAGAAAGGCTCCTTGGAAGTCAAAAGTGGAGTGATGCTAAGTGCTGCTAAGTCTACCCTTAGGCCTCTTCAGTAGAATACATCTTGGTTAAGAGATGCACGCACACACATGGGGAGATCCTGAGACATACCAAATACAAACTTTGAACCAGGCAAATCAAAATGATGGGCCAAAGGAAACCTGGAAAAAATGTCCCATAAAAGTGATTCAAACTGCCACGAGGGTGCGACTCTCTCTCTGAGCCTGCCTCTGTGTCTACCCACATGTACTGTACTCTTTTCTTCTCCTAATAAATACTTTACTTGTTTCACTACCTTCCGTCTTTGTGGGAATTCTTTTTCTGCAAAGCCATAGGGCCAGGGCCTTGTCACTGACCACTGGTCTAGTGGCTAGGATTCAGTGCTTTCATCACCTCGACTCGATCTCAATCTCTGGCCGGGAACCGAAATACTGCTTCAAGACACTCTGCAGGCCGAGACCACCCGAGATCATAGGGATGAATATTTAACGTCTTAGAATACCATCAAATTATAAAATGAAGCACTTGTTTATTCCATAAAACAAAATGTTGGTGTAGGGAAGTTAATTAGTTTACTTTTTTAATTTTTAAATTTTTGATTTTTATTTTATATTGGAGCATAATTGTTAACAATGTTGTGTTAGATTCAAGCATACAGCAAAGTGATTCAGTTATGTATATACATGTATCTATTCTTTTTCAGGTTCTTTTCCCATTTAGGTTATTACAGAATATTGAATAGTGTTCCCTGTACTATACAGTAGGTCCTTGTTGGTCATCTATTTTAAATATAGTAGTGGGTACATCTCAATCCCAAACTCCCAATCTATCCCTGCCCCCCATCCTTCCTCCCTGGTAACCATAAGTTTATTCTATAAGTCTGTGAGTCTGTTTCTGTTGTGTAAATAAGTTCATTTGTATCTTTTTTTTTAGATTCTGCATATAAACAATATCATATGATATTTGTCTGTCTTTCTCTGACTTACTTCACTTATTATGATAATCTCCAGGTCCATCCATGTTGCTGCAAATGGAATTATTTCATTTTTTTAATGGCTGAGTAATATTCTGTTGTATATATGCACCACATCTTCTTTATCCATTCATCTGTCGATGGACATTTAGGTTACTTACATGTCTTGGCTATTGTAAACAGTGCTTCAATGAACATTGGAGTACATATATTCTTTCAAACCATGTTTTTCTCCAGATATATACCCAGGGATTGCTGGATCATATGGTAGCTCTACTTTTAGTTTTTTTAAGGAACCTCCATACTGTTCTCCATAGTGGCTGTAATAATTTACATTCCCACCAACAGTGCAAGAGGGTTCCTTTGTCTCCACACCTTCTCCAGTATTTATTGTTTGTAGATTTGTTTTTTCTTTTTTTGGCCACACTGTGTAGCTTGCGGCATCTTAGTTCCCCAACCAGGGATTGAACCGGGGCCCACCAGCAATGAAAGCAATGTCCTAACCACTGGACCACCAGGGAATTCCCATGTTTGTAGATTTTTTGATGATGGCCATTCTGACTGGTGCAAGGTGATATCTCATTGTAGTTTTGATTGGCATTTCTCTAATAATTAGTGATGATGAGCATCTTTGCATGTGCTTCTTGGCCATTTGTATGTCTTCTTTGAAGAAATGTCTATTTAGGTCTTCTGCCCATTTTATGATTGGGTTGTTTGTTTTCTTGATATTGAGCCAAATGACCTGTTTGTAAATTTTGGAGACTAATCCCTTGGAAATATGAAGCATAGCTGAAAAAACAAGAGGAAATGTTAAAAGTGATTTACTCAGGGAACTAGATATAGGAATGTGTGGAATGTTCGATTGCTGTTTTTGCTGCATGTCTTTGTTTGTAGAGGTGTATAGATGAATATATACATATATGTGTATATATACATAATTTATCTATTATAATATATATGATATGATATAGACATATATCATATTTATTTAATAAATATAAAACTGAATATATAGACAATAAAAGACCACAAAAATACCTTCAGGTTGATCTTATTATGCCCCTTTGGCATGGAAGAGATTTAGAGAAGTCAGAAACCTTAGCTAATTATTTGACAAAGCCAAGATTTACACTCAAGTTTCCTGAGTCTAGGGCCATTTACTTCCTACCATATTATACATGCCTTCAAAATTGTGATTATTTCTTTCCCCATTTCCAATTACAGCCTTGAGGGTCAAGCTGAGAGCATATTTGTTGGGAGTTTTCTCAGGAGCAGGACCTAAGTCACACACAACTCAGTTCCCATCCTTGCGAAATCCCAGAAGGGGTTAATAGTAGCAGTGAGGAAAACAGTGTCTAACTATCCTCATAAATGTAATTAATCATGACCTAAATGTTTACATAATATCTACACTGATGTTTAAATAGAACAAATATTATTAAGTAGAACAAATATTATTGTGTGTTTTTTGCTTTTAAGTATGCTGGAGGGAAAAGAATATGTTAAAATAATTTGTCCTCTATAACTTAAGGATATCTCACGGAAGAGAGTGATAGAGACAAAATGAATTAAACCCAAACGTATGTGTAACTGAAATAGCAGAATGTATAAAGCAAAGAGAATCATTTTAAATTATACTATCAAATGCATTTTCTGCCTCAAACACAAGGCCTTCTGAAACTTAGACATCTACTTCTTAAAGGTAACTTATTTATAATGCAAAAAAAAAAACTGTAGGCACTATTTTCTAATACATAATTATTGAAAAGAAATTATCTACAAAGCATGAGAGTTCATATCTGTGCCCATGAGTAATCAAAAATGAGAAGGTACATATAGACCAGAGAAACACTTATCTCAATATTATTGCTTTTGATCCAAACACACATGAAAATGCCCGTGATTGAAAGATTTGATGGGCCTTTTTTCTTGCAACATTTTCATTTGCCCTGGGTATTAAAAAAAAACCTTTAGAAACAAGTAAAGCTTCCACAGTTCCCAAAGTTGTGTGATTCTCTTTGGCGCCTGCTTCAGTCCGCAACTGCAAAGAACTCATCTTTTATTCACTTGTATGATTCTCCTCTGTAGTTCCTGACATTCTTTTAATGCATTTTCATTTTCTCAGGGACCACAAGAATGACATTCCTCTCCGAATCTTCATCATTGTTCTTTAAAGTTCCAGCTTTTGCCATAGTCTTTTGTGGAAAGAAGATTCCGGATCCCACAGCTACATTCCTCCCGGTCTGCTCATTATCACTTGGAGGCGGCCTCGGTCCCTTAGTATATTCGTCTTTCTTTGGTCCAGATCAATAGATCATTTTAAATCAGTGCACTGAAGACTGAAAGACCACCTTTTATTGCAGGCTGGTAGGTCAGATATAAGACAGTGAATGATTTCCTGGGGTTTGTGGTCCATAATTATATTAACCTTGATCCCACACCAAGCTATTTCAAACTTCTCACACCTCATCACCAGACAATGCAGCCCCGTCTGTATAAGAATTGCATTGTTTGACTTTGAAAGACATGTTGTTAAAATCCCTTTACAGGTTCATGATGTTTCTTTAGAAGAGTGGAACAAATTTCATGGTCAAAGTCAAAATTTTAGCACCCTTTTTATCACAAGGATAACTAACCCTGTGAATCCCAGAACAGCCTATATTGTTGAAAGTGAGTTAGAGAAAAAGAAAATAGCAAATTGCTTTTACTATTACCATATTCATTATATGCTTTACACTTCAGCAAGTGACTCTATTATATATAGTTGTGTTCAGCATTTCCTAAATTAAATGTATCACCTCAAATTATAAAAAGCAAATGAGTAATAATAATTATTGATTAATACATATTTTAATTATTTTGCAATCTATAACCTTTATCCTGTCTTAAATTTAAAAAGAGAAATAGTTTGGGCAGTGGGAATAGCTATATTAATGTGAATGAAATGGTTCCTCTTGGGATATTTCCTTGAGATTGTATTGGACATCTTTGAAACAAATTGAGAAGTTATGAATCCAGCCTAACTAATTAAAGTCTCATTAAAACAAACAAAAACAAACAAAAAACCCCGTTACATATATTTCACTAAACCCTACTAAGGTCATCAGTTTGCCTGTAGTTTAAAAATAATCCAACTGAGAGATTATATTTTTGACCTCCATTAAATAATCAGAGAGTCAAAAGCCAAAACGTCCTCTTTTGCTCTAAGAGGAAAGCTGATGACAAAAGGGGCAACCATATAAGGTCCCCACTGTCTCTTTTTATGAGGAAACAATAAGCCAAACACTGGATGAGCAAAAGGGCAACTGTTTGTATTGGGTATCACCCAGGAAATTCCTTTTAAAACTAGAGCATTCACTCAGCATGTGAAAGACTGAGCATTTTTTTGTTTTACTAGATAGGGTTAATGATTTATCCTTGGAAGATCAATGACAAATCAAATCAATGATAGAGTCAATATTAGAACTCACATAGTCTGAAATATTTTAGGTCATGAACTGTCTTGAAAATATAAAAGTAATCAATATACTTGCAAAAACTTAGAAAAAAAGGACAAAATTCTTATTAAACAAATTAATCATCTCCTGGCTCAACCTTTCACTAATTATCCCAATCATCTCTCAGGTATCCAGCTTTCCTGAGTAATAATAAGAGTCTTAATCATTAGGACAAATTTTTCTGAGATATATATACCATATAGCAAAAATAAGTTCATCTTTCACTAAAATGGGTACTCTAATTCACAAAATTTTCTAATTAACCCAAGCATTATTTATGTTTTCATTTCACTGTATTAAAAAATCACTGTGAAGTGTATTGGGTCAATTTCATTCCCAAGTAAGCAAAGCATGTTAATATATATTTTTAAGCATCTTATAGGGTCTTGAGGCCACCATATCAAACATAATTTTTCAAACTATAGCTCCATAAATTTAAAAATATACACATTTTAAAATATATTTTAGACCATAGAAATGTTTACTTCTGACAATATCACCAGCAATGATTTAATGAAGATTTAATATTTTAAGTTTCATTGTTCAACTCTGGATTAAATTTTGGTAATGTTTCCTTTCATAGATATTTTATGAAGATGATATACACATATATCATATATATGTATCTTATATGTATCAAATATATATACATATATGTATATATATATACACATATATTTCTTTTGAAGCAATTTTTATCTATTTCTGTATTTAAATATTTTCATAAGTACTAAGTCATGGTTTGATTGAAACAATTGAGTTGTCTACATTAGCACAAATCTGCTACCTGACCCTTTACCTTACTCCTCCAGTTTCCAGTATTGTCTAAGAGGAATGGCTTTAAAAAAAAGAAAGCATTGCTTATGATTATTGTAGAATTTTATAGCCTCCCTAATATTATATTTTTAACTTCTGTTGGTGTCAAATTATGTTTGGACTTGTTGAGAATTTTGAAATAGTCACAAACTGCTTAGAGGAAAAGAATACTTTCACTTAGTCTCTTATTCATAGGCATAAAACTTAGTTATTTGCCATCTAAACAGCAAAATAGCCTACTGTTCATACAGAAAAAAGTAAACACTTTTAGACATGAACTGAAACATTTGATGTAGCTTTCTAGGATACTTGCTTATTATAAGTAATGATTTGTGGAGTTTTTCTTCAGATGCCTATGGCATTTAGAAAATAATAAAACATATATAGTTATAAGCTGTTAGATGATCCAATACTATATTTTTTTTGAAGTATTACTTACTACCTAATAGTTCTTACTAGTCAGGTGTTGGATTTAGCAAATAAGTAATTGCAAGGATATTCTGAAGGTACTCTGACCTTTATGTACCTTTCCACTACTGGAAATTGTTACCATTTTGATGTGATTGTTTCAATATATATGCAACCCCTATTTCATAAATAAATTTACAAAGACTAGAAAAAGAAGAAAGCATACTCTGCAAGTAATGTTGAGATTAGTGTGACATTATTACCACAATTAAGAAGGAAAGCATGAAAATTAAGAACTCAAAATATAGATATAAATAAGTAAATAAATACTAATTCAATGAACCTAACAACATAATTTTAATTGACAAAAGCAAAAATTGTTTGTCTTTAAAAATATTATATTTAGTAAACATAGTTTTATCAATTTTTATCAAATTGATGATTTAAAAAATCATTATTATCTCAATAAATACCAAAAAATTAAAACCCATATGCAATTACACAGACATAAAACCACTAATCAATGCAGTATTTTCCAACAGGAAAATGGTACCTACCAAACTGTACAGCAAATAACATTATTAATTGTGAAAGTTTATGCTTATTATCTTTAAAATCAGGATGGATGTCTACTGTCACCATTTTTTAGTCAACATTGTGTTTGAAGATCTAGGCAATACAATAAATCAAGAAAAATATGACATTTAAGAACTATAAAGGAGGTAACAAGTTTTCATGATTTATTAGACATATCCAGAGAAACTATGCTATGGATGTTTAATTGACTAGAACCAGTAAAAATTCAAAATTATTCTAGAAAAGCTCAATATATAAAAATGATAACATTCCTATAGTTCTACAAAAACAATTGGAGTATGTAATAAAGAGTATCTGAATTTCAATAACTAAAATATTAATAATATTAATAATAATAAAACACTTGTATTTTGGGATAAATCCAATAATAGATATGCAGGACTACAAAATAAAAAATGTATGACTTTTTAAAAATGTGAAAATACACTTATATAAGGGCAGAGACATTTTATATAGAAAGATTAAATAGAAAGATTTACTTAAAGAGTTAAGTTCTTCCTGACCTGTCAACAAAATCCCAAAAAGGTCTGATAAGTTTAAGTTGATTCCAAAATTCATATGATGAAGAATGGGCATGATAATTTTGAGAGAGGAGAGAAAAGGAAGAAGTAGCAGTGAAGGAAAGGGAGGAAGAGAGATGAAGAAAAGTAGAGGAGGGGAGAAAAAAGAAGGTGGAGGAAATAAAGAAAAGAAAAAAGGGGACTTCCCTGGTGGCACAGTGGTTAAAAATCCGCCTGCCAATGCAGGGAACATAGGTTCGAGCCCTGGTCTGGGAAGATCCCACATGCCGTGGAACAGCTGAACCTGTGTGCTACCACAATGAGAAACCCACCCGTAGCAACGAAGACCCAATGCAGACAAAAATCAGTAAATAAGATGAATAAATTTTAAAAAGTAAAATAAAAAGAAAAGAAAGAAGGAAGAGTACAAGAAATGTGAAAGAGAAGGGGGAAAAGGAGGAGGAGGAAAGAAAGCAGTAGTACAATTGGGATTCCATCTTCTAGCTGTCCAGACAAAGTATAAAACTACAATAGTTTAAAGATACTAATACAGGAAAAACAAAATGGTAGAAAATTTTAAATATTCATATGCATGTATATACATGTACACACATATATATGCATATGTGTATTTTATATGTACATATATGTTTTATATATACATATTATGTATGGTTGTTATATGCCAAAGTGGGATTCCTACTCTGTAAGGGAATGAGGTACTATTCAATAAATTGTAGTGGGACAATTGGTACTTGATTTATAGAAAAAAAATGTTACATAACACTCCTATAAGAAAGCGTGTACAAATCTAACTTACTAATAGAGTAAAGAAGTACAAGTACATAGAACAAGCTTAAAAATAAAGAGAAATAACCTTTTAGAACATTCAGAAAAACTGATTTTGCAAACAGCATATGTAAGGTTTCATAACAAAATATTTTAGTAATATCTAGTAAAATTGAAAATGCACATAAATTTAGCAACTTCATTGTTAGTTATATATTCCAGAGAACACTCACACATGTACAAAGAGACTCGTGCAAAAGAATTGATTGTGGCATTTTTTAGCAAGTTAATTAAACAACTTTAAATGTCACTCAATGATAGAATGGATGGATAAATTGTACAATCTTTGGAATATTAAGCAGCAAATATAACATACTAGTTCTAGAAAAATCAATGTGATGAATCTCTAGTACATTTTTGGGGTGATAAAATCAAGTTACAAGTGATATAGTTTGATATAATTATAAAAATAAAAGTGTAAAAAATTGATATGTTTTATATAAGAATATGTAATTTTACAGTAATAATTTAACATATTCAGGGGAATAATGCAGATCTAATTCAGGATATTTGTTTTCTTTTAGGCATGGATGATGCAAATAAAATAGAAAAGATCACTTCAAAGCCATCTCTAATATTTACTTCTTAAAAACCTAAATTCTGAAAAAAATGACAAACAATCTACATGGTGGGTAAATAAGTGCCTCAGTACCTTTATATATATTTGACATATTACATAATTAAAATATTTTTAAAAGATTTATGTTTCCAAGTGTATACAAGAAGAATGTTAAACCAGCTTTTCAAAGAGTTTTCAAGAATTATTAGACCATGAAAGTTATATTTGGTTTCTCAAATGTTCATTGACCCAAATTAAATTACAAATGCCACTGCTTCAGCCTTCCATTCAACCATACTCTTTTAGTGTTCTAGTAATCAGCAGGTTAAAAGAAGACAAGCTCCTTCCTGCAACAAGTATTCTGAGTTCCAACAAAATGTAACTTGTTATAAAACCCAAACTGACAGGAAATGTGAACAAAGTACACTAAATTTATTTTAGGCACTGAGCATATGGGTCAATGCTTATTTGCATGACTGTCAACAAAACAATTCTCCTTTGTTGCTACTTATAACTTTAACGTTTTCTTTGCCTTTGAATCAAATTGAATCTACCCTTCGTCAATCACCTTTCTTCTTTTTCATTATCAATTAATATTTTTGAGCCTTCTGAACTGTTTCACTTTGTATTGAGTTTTCTGGTAATGATATACCAAATTGAGTCCTCAGTATGTTTTAAAAGCTTGTTATAGATCTCATTGGTCAATGCCTTCAAGAGCAGTCCAAGACTTACTACTCTGCCTGCTTTCTTCAAGATTAATTCAAAGCTTGTCCACGCCTAAATTGCTCTACAGCTGACCTGAGGGCATGCACCTTTATCCTGGACTAATTTAATATCCATCCTCAGATTTACCTCATTAGCTTTAAAGGTATTTGTTACCACAACAAGTAAGCAAAAACTGATGGGTGGGGTGGAATTTGGAGGCTAATCATTTGAACATTTGGGAGGGGTTTCATGGAAAATAAAGTTTATAGACAATTTTATAAGCATTATTTCTGCACGCAATTCCAAGTGCCTTAAGGAGAAATTTTCTCCCGTTATTTCTTCTCCTGCAGGCAAGCAAGGGCTACTACCTAGTGTTAAGTTTACATTCTGCCTCATTATGTTTCCATCTTATATGTTGGCTGAAGACATTATAGCATTTTCAAAGCCCTCATTCCTGAACACAAATTCTAAATGCTGTTTGCTGTCTCTATTTTTGCAAATATATATTTAATAGAATGCAAAACTATATAAATAGATTCCATCCATAGAGATAATCATCTAAACTGAGGTTATATTTGATTTCAGACTGAATATAGAAAGTGTCTGGGATATGATACTCAATTAAGATTAGATTTTGCAGGGCTTCCCTGGTGGCGCAGTGGTTGAGAGTCTGCCTGTCGATGCAGGGCACGCGGGTTCGTGCCCCGGTACGGGAAGGTCCCACATGCCGCGGAGCGGCTGGGTCCGTGAACCATGACCGCTGAGCCTGCGTGTCCGGAGCCTGTGCTCCGCAACGGGAGAGGCCACAGCAGTGAGAAGCCCGCGTACCGCAAAAAAGATTAGATTTTGCTGCTATTGTTGTTGCTGCTAGTGATTAGTCAAACCTGAACACAATATAAGGTCACTGACTTATCTGGAAGAAGTAATTTTCAATTTTATTTAAAGTATATAAATTTGTATAGAAATTGTTTATTGCAAATTTTGTTTTGGAAACAAATATTCAACAACACATTCCCTGCCTATAATGAAAGATTCAAAAACTAACAATAATAATATTCAGAATTTTCTTTTAATGTTTCTGTGCTACACCAAGCCCTAAGTTAACCCATCCTAGATCTCCAAGAACAGTGCTGTCTTTAGGATTTTCTATGTATAGTACCATGTAATCTGCAGACAGTGACAGTTTAACTTCTTCCTTACCCATTTGGATTCCTTTTATTTCTTTTTATTGTCTCATTGCTGTGGCTAGGACTTCCAATACTATGTTGAATAAAAGTGACAAAAGTAGGCATGCTTGTCTTGTTCCTGTTCTTAGAGGAGATGCTTTCAGTTTTTCACCCTTGAGAATTACGTTAGCTGTGGGCTTGTCATATATGGCATCTATTATGTTGAGATATGTTCCCTCTATACCCACATTCTGGAGAATTTATCCAGAATCCATTTATCATAAATGGATGTTGAATTTTATCAAAAGCTTTTGCTACATCTAGTGAGATGATCTTATAATTTTTACTCTTCAATTTGTTACTGTGGTTTATCACATTGATTGACTTTTGGACATTGAACCATGCTTGCATGTCTGGGTTTCATCCCATTTGCTCATGGTGTATGATCCTTTTAATGTGTTGTTCAATTTGGTTTGCAAAAATTTTGCTTACGATTTTTGCATATATGTTCATCACTGACATTGGCTTATAATTTCATTTTTGTGTGTGATATTTTTTGTCTGGTTTTGGTATCAGACAATGCTGGCATTTTGGAATGAGTTTAGAATCATTCTTTCTTCTGCAATATTTTGGAATAGTTTGAGAAGGATAAGTGTTAGCTCTTCTCTAAATGTTTGATAGAATTCACCTATGAAGCCATCTGGTCCTGGATAAAGCTTAATTTATTAAATTCATTTATTACTAACTTATTAAATAGCATTTAAGTTAAGGTTCCCAGAAAAAATACAGAACACCTAGTTAAATTTGAATTTCAGATAAACAAGGACAAATATTTTTAGTATAAGTATTGCCTCAAAAAAAGAAATATAGATCAGTGGAACAGGATAGAAAGCCCAGAGATAAACTCATGCACATATGGTCACCTTATTTTTGATAAAGGAGGCAAGAATATACAATGGAGAAAAGACAGCCTTTTCAATAAGTGATGCTGGGAAAACTGGACAGGTACATGTAAAAGAATGAAATTAGAACACTCCCTAACACCATACACAAAAATAAACTCAAAATGGATTAGAGACCTAAATGTAAGGCCAGACACCATCAAATTCTTAGAGGAAAACATAGACAGAACACTCTATGACATAAAAAACAGCAAGATCCTTTTTGACCCACCTCCTAGAGGAATGGAAATAAAACCAAAAATAAACAAATGGGACCTAATGAAACTTAAAAGCTTTTGCACAGCAAAGGAAACCATAAACAAGATCAGAAGACAACGCTCAGAATGGGAGAAAATATTTGTAAATGAAGCAACTGACAAAGGTTAACCTCCAAAATTTACAAGCAGCTCATGCAACTCAGTATCAAAAAAACAAAAAACCCAATCCAAAAAGGGGCAGGAGACCTAAATAGACATTTCTCCAAAGAAGATATACAGATTGGCAACAAACACATGAAAGAATGTTCAGCGTCACTAATCATTAGAGAAACGCAAATCAAAACTACAGTGAGGTATCACCTCACACAGTCAGAATGGCCATCATCAGGAAATCTAGAAACAATAAATGCTGGAGAGGGTGTGAAGAAAAGGGAACCCTCTTGCACTGTTGGTGGGAATGTAAATTGATAGAGCCACTGTGGAGAACAGTATAGAGGTTCCTTAAAAAACTACAAATAGAACTACCATATGACCCAGCAATCCCACTACTGGGCATATACCCTGAGAAAACCATAATTCAAAAAGAGTCATGTCCCACAATGTTCATTGCAGCTCTATTTACAATAGCCAGGACATGGAAGTAACCTAAGTGTCCATCGACAGATGAATGGATAAAGAAGATGTGGCACATATATACAATGGAATATTACTCAGCCATAAAAAGAAATGAAATTGTGTTATTTGTAGTGAGGTGGATGGACCTAGAGTCTGTCATACAGAGTGAAGTAAGTCAGAAAGAGAAAAACAAATATTGTATGCTAACACATATATAGGGAATCTAAGAAAAAAAAATGGTTCTGAAGAACCTAGGGACAGGATAGTATCAAAGACACAGATGTAGAGAATGGACTTGAGGACATAGGGAGGAGGAAGTGTAAGCTGGGACAAAGTGAGAGAGTGTCATGGACATATATACACTACCAAACTTAAAATAGAGAGATAGTGAGAAGCAGCCTCATAGCACAGGGAGATCAGCTCGGTGCTTTGTGTCCACCTAGAGGGGTAGGATAGGGAGGGTGGGAAGGAGACGCAAGAGGGAAGAGATATGGGGATATATGTATATGTGTACCTGATTTACATTGTTATACAGCAGAAACTAACACACCATTGTAAAGCAATTATACTCCAATAAAGATTAAAAAATAAATGTGCCAAATATCTTATGGGACAGACTCCTGAGAGAATTGTGACAATATATTGTGTGTGGTCTTAAAAATTTTTTTAATCTTTTGAATTTTATATAAAAATTATATCCATTATAGTTTTATCTCACAATTTTTTATTGCTGCCAAGGTGTAAGTAAAATGAAGGAAGGGATTTCTGTCTCTTTTGTCCAATGCTATGTCCTGTGCCTGTCATAAAGTAGGTGCTCATGAATATTGTTATGTGAATGAAATTAATGAGACTGAACTTTTTCTAGGAGCTTAAAGTTCATTTTATTATTTTCTATAAATGATTTTAGATACCTTAAACACATTCTTTCTTCAATAAAAATAAATGAAATGATTCAATATTTATTCAGCAGTAGAGAATCAAAAAATGACCAAGGCAAGTCCCAAACATCAGAGAGTTTTGTATTGTATTCTTAGGGAAGGAATCATCAATAAATATTTATAAAAGAAGGCAGCACTTGAGTATCTCATAGAATCATAAGAGACATAATCTACAAGTTTAGAAGAAAGAGCACCTAATTCTAGTTATGGGCTGAGTTAGGCTTCTCAAAATGGTTGGATTTCAAATGGGACTTGCAAAGGTGACAAATTCAATAGGTTCACAAGTTGAACAAATTTTAGCAGGTTGAAAAGGCATGAAATTCTGACAGCGCAAAGCACTTTCAGGGAATAGAGTAACTTAGCTGAGCTATAAGGTATAAAGACAGAGTTAGTGGGACATGAGGCTGGAAAAAATGGTGGGGCATGACAAAGGAAATTACATTCTAATTAACCAGTTACTAGGGTGAGGATCATTAGTTGTCAGAAGATAACACTGGCCATAGGAATGAAATTCTGTCTATATTTATAAGGCATTGCCAACTTGATAGGCAAAACAATCACTCTAGTTATTGGAATAAGAAGTAAATATTCTTAGCTATAAATTTAGAGAAAAAGCATTGGCAAAAAAATGAGCTTTGAATAAGGAGGAGTATCTTCCATTTTGGTGCCCCATTTTTAATCATGTCCCAAATTCAAATGGAAGTGATGTCCTTACCATGACCCTTCAATTGCCTGTGCTTTAGTGCAAGCTTCTTGGAAAGTGTTTCCCCCAGCAACACAAGCTTAGGAAAAGTGTATGGATTGATGTATTACATTTGCATTCCACTTACAACACAAGTTCTGTTTTTAAAGATGCACTGACAGAGTATGAAACATAATATCACCTTGTATTATAGGGGCCACTGATAGAATATGGCAGCTTTAACTCAAAATACTGCAGCTTTTGTTAAACTATGCTTCATACTTCACCTCATTTTGATATACAGGATGGAAATAAAATTATATGTCAGTATTAGAGTTTTGCATTAAATTGTAGATTTTTCTCTTTTTTTGCCCCTCCTTGCTCCTGCAAAGGAGATAGATTTGTAGAGGACAGCATTTTTCTCATTTGTGACATATCTGCACAAATTCAATATATAATTTTCAGTACAAATATTGTTCCATGTGAGGAAAAAAATAATGCCCTGGGTTATTATTTCAACTTGCAAGGCTGGATGCTGTACTTTGATATTATTTATTTGAGTTTATGTAGCATATATTACTTGAAATTTGAAAGCTGCTTCATTAATTCTAACAGTCAGAGCATTCTAAGCTAAGAAAAGCTGTCCTTCCACTTAGTTGAATGCTCAAGTACAGAATTATTAAAAAACATCATGGGCACAAAATGCAGCAGTAAGCTGATTTGTGTGCACAAGAGGGCTGTTTGTCCTCAAAAGTACATTCTTAAATAAGAAGAGGGTTGGAAAGAAAAGGCAAACAGCACCTTGAAGTAAAAGAACAGGAGCAGATGTCCTTTAGCTGTGTGTTTTATTGATTTATAAACACTCACTTGAGCTCCCTCATCTTTGCAGAGTAATTTAGATATGGGAAAATATCTGTGAAATATATTGATTGTGTTATTGATTGAAAAGCCAATTGCTGTTGCACTCCTGTTTTACCATTTAAGTCCTGACACATTTTGACATATGAGCCAGCTGTGACTACTACCTCGATTCTGCAATAAGATAATGTGAAAGCTGTCATAACCACTTCTCTGTCAGCCTTGAAGATTTACAGCATGTCAGGGCTGCTATTTAGCCTGCTCTTTAACTACCTGAATAATGAGGATTTGTTAAAGCTTTCACTCTAGGACGCTCACTTGTGTGTGTTTGCATTGGGTGTGTCCATATGTGCACACAAACCCTTACTCATGTTTGTTTCATTTAGTGAACTGATACTTGGTGAATTAAAAAAATAATAATAAGGAACCCATTTCTTGGTATCTCCATATTTAATATGCACATGGGAATGACTGAATCCATGAAAGTATTTTTCTCTTTTTCTTTGGAGAAATTTGATTTCAGAACATTTCTCAGAGTATTTTTCACTTGTTATGAATTGGGTTTGTATTCTGCAGCAATGAATGAATTTGGAAAGAATGGGGAAGATCCATTCCTTTCTATTTACAGATTTGTCTTTGAGATATTTATTGCATGAAAAAGGAAAATAATATATGCAAAATTTACTCAATATCCTTGATTTGAAAAGAAAAACAAAAACAAACTAGCTTCTCAACCTACATTTTAAAGCTCATAAAAATTCATGTAAACATATCTCCACAGAGCACACTAAAAAAAATCTACATTTTAGGACAGACCTCATTAGGTGATTGAAACTACAAATACTGTTTCCTGCTTCTAGTCACATAATCATATACATAAGAAAAACTCCTCTAAATCACCCTTTTGATACATTTAGTCAATATGGATCTTTTCCAAATAAGGCTGTTTAAATGTATACTCTACATTATTAAAGTTGGTGTCCATAATATTCCTCTTATATTCTGATGCATCTTCTCATTGTCATACAATCTCTCTGATTAATTACAAGCAGCATGTTGATTTGTTCTCTTCTGGTTTATTTAAAAGCATCCTTCAATTTATATAAACCAATGTAACAGATCCATTGTAAGGGAGCAATGTTGATGTAAATAGCCTGGGAACAATGCTCCATATTATAAGGATGGACAGCAGATTACTCCTCTGGGAAATGAAAATGTTCATTTAACGGTATGAATGGCACACCATTCTGGCAAATGACTGACATATCAGCAGTGTTAAGCATTAGACTTGTGATTGATTTGGATCCAGCTTCGAAAAATCCAACATTTCTTTTCAATGTGCAGGCTTCCTATAATGTGGAATCTAACAGAAGTATATTTTAGAGCTTCAATATCATACCCTATAGCATATTTCACCTCCATATAAAATTGCAAGCAGATTTTATGTAAGTTAACACAATATCAAATAGATTCTGACAAGCTAAAATCTTTAGTCCAAAGACATAAAATTGCTTTAGAATATGGCACCAGTAAAGGGGAGGTGATAGGTGGACAAACACACTAAGATGGCAGGATTATACACATTCTGCAATGCAGATCCAACTATGTACATATTCTGCAGTGTACAGAACTGAACTATGATGCTGGAGTAGCCATTCTTTCTGTAACTGCCCACTCTCTCTCTCTACATTGGAGGCAGGATTAGAGTAAGATTCATTCAGGAGAAGCTGTGTTCCAGGTTGTTCTTCAACCTTAGTGTGCAAAATGTTTGTCCAAGAAATGCATTGAATATGTATGTTCCTGGTCTCCCCAGTAGAGATTCTGATTTTGTAGCTCTAGAATAGAGCAAAGGAACCTGGTTTTATTAAAAATAAACTTTTATATTTGAACTAATTTGACACATACAAAACTAGTAAAAATTGTGTAGAGTTCCATTATTTCCCTCATCCCAATTCTTCTAGTACTAACATTTTTGCATAAACTCAGTATAATTTTTAGTATTAGAAAATCACCATTGGCACAATATTATTAACCGATTTACAGACTTTGAGTTTCACTGATTTTTCTACTTGTGTCTTTTTCTGTTGCAGGTTCCCACACTGCATCTCATTATTTCTCCTTAGTCTTCTCCAGTCTGTAACAGCCCCTCAGGATCTGCTTTTAATTAATCACTTAGGTTTATCTGATATCAGTTGGTTTGCAAAGAAAATTATGAGAAACACTCATCGAGATGGTCACTTATATTCATAAACCTGCTGCAAACATTAGCTGTTAAATATTTTAAAGGGGACTATATTAAAGAATTTGAAAACTAAAACTGAAATATAGCCATGAATAAAAAAATCATGTTCCAGCCTCAAGACTGTTCTATGCCTTTAGTAGTTTTTTTTTAATTTTCAATATTATTTAACTTGTTTTGTAGTTGTTTTCACATGTATCCCATACTGGCCCTTCAGTTCAGCCAACTGTCATTTCTTAGGCCCTTGCCACTCAAAGTTGGTCTGCATCACCTGGGAGCTTGTTAGAACTGCAGAATCTCAAGCCTTACCCCAAGCTCCAGGCTACAAAATCAGAATCTACATTTTGGCTAGATCTATAGGCGACCTGCTTGCCCAAAAATGTTTGAGAAGAATTTGAGGATCTTTGTCTGTCACACCCAGAGGCTGAGAGGGGAAATCTCCTGGAGTTCCTCTGCATCACTACTAATTCTCAACCTACTGATACTATTATTTCTATGAATTGGTTACAGTTGCCTCAGATAATTATGAGTTCCCTTTTCTTATGCTTGGTATAAATCCTACAATATGGTTCTATTTGAGACCTGATTTGTATTCCACATGTCCATCAGACTCACTGAGTGGGCTGTCATGCTGGACTGTATTCCACTGATATTACATTTCTGAATTGCAGACATATTTGATGCACTATTCCAACATTTCATGAGCTGGCTTATTCAGGTGGTTCATGTAAAACTGGTTTTGTACAAAACATTTTGTGCACTTTGCCTGGATCTCTGTGCTCTAGTCCTGTGCACATCTCTCAAAATTAGCACTGACTTTCTGGATGAGCTTGGGCAAATAATTATCCTTTCTGCTTCTTATTTTCCAGCTGTTATATGGAGAGCCTAACATTGCCACAGAATGTTAGCTCTCAAAAGGATCTTAGATATTACTGAGTTCTTATCACAAATTTAACATGTAGAAAATTAAGACACAGTAAGAGTGTGTCTTGTATAAGGTCCACAGTCCAACACTAGGAAGAAAAACAAAGTCACATCTCAGGTCTTGTGACTGTAGCTCTGAGTTTTTTCCATAGTACATGTCCTCCAGTATAATGCATCATCACTACCCTTTCCATATTTTCTCAGAGTGAAAATGATCCCTTTTTCTTTCCAAAGCTTTCCCTTTGACTTTACTTGAGATTCCCACCACTTCAACTTTGATCTCTTCATGTCTTTCTGCATCCACACACATCAAAGTTTTTTTTTCATTTAATAAATGACAACAACCATAATAAATCAAAAATACTTTCTACTACTTATCATTCATATTTCTGTATTTTCCACTTATCCACAAATCCCTTGAATATCTCTGCTTCCTCAATATCCAATTACTTTTCATTCCATCTTCTTCTGCCTTCTTCTTTAAATCATTTACTGACCCATCACTAATTGAAATCATTGATAACCTGAACATTTACAAATTCAAAGGCCATTGTCCACTCTTCATCCTTCTTCACCTCTCCAAAGCAACTAAACTCTTAACCACATCCTATTTCTCAAAACTATGATCTCCTTGGCTTTTCTAGCACCTCTCTTCCCTTGGTTCTCTGATCTTTCCATCGTTCTTTCACACTGGCTCATTATTCTCTATCCACTTTTAAAATGCACTGATCCATTTGCCTATATTATTTGTTGTCGTATATGCTACTTGTGATACTCTTCCAAGGTGATTATCTTAGTCTATATGCCAGGGATCGATTTATTAGTATTTGGTTCTTTTACCCTTTTTGTCTGCTCAGTGAAATGGATTTGAGCCCTTAAATATTTCACCTGCAGTGCTCAGTAGCCAGGCTCTTGCAACACAGGTGTTTTCTCCAGTGTCCAGCTTCTACAGGACACTCAACTTTCCCAGGGCCCGGTGCTTGTAGTATGTGCTTTTGTGTGGCGCCAGGCTCCCACTGTGCACACAGATTCTTCAGCACCAAGTTTCCACAGCATCAATATCTTCTGCGGTGTCTTGTGATGCATGGTAGCCAGCAGGACTCATCGGCCAGGGACTTTTCCCAGTAACCCTCTTGGGTGTTTTTGTTTTGGGGTACCACTGATGAGATACTTCCTTGTAAACAGCTTTCCCCAGCAGCCTAGAGGGCAGATTTCTGGAATGTTCTTATGGTGTGACACCACAGCAACTTCTCTGCCATTAGTTGAGGCAAGGCTGTGCTCTCTCCAACAAAACCTTGCTCTCGGCATGGGAGAACTCCCTTGGTTTCTCTATCTCAGCCCCATAGGGAGTGGCTACCTTCCCTTTATATCTGCTATTCCTATATTTTTTAGAATTCTCTTTACTTCTTCCTCATCAATTCTTTATTACTGTAAGCTCCTGTAATAATTGATAATTATTCATATTACACTTTACCTGCTCAATCTACTGAGTGATTTCTGTCTCCTGTTTGGTCTCAGAAATGATACAGCTTCCCCAGTGTGATATAGTCTAGTTTCCCCAGAGAGAAGTGCCTTAGATAAAGTCTTAATGTTACTATTCTATTAGAACATAGAATCCTAAGGAAGCAAGAATGAGTTAAAAGAAAAATGAGATAAGGCAGGAAGGAGAAACAGGATGAAGGGTTTCTAACTAAAATGGAGGTACCCACTGTTGCCAAACATAATTGATTGTTGGATTACATTGGGCCGTGTTCTGAGAGTCTGTATGAACTAATGGAAGTCCATTTTGAGGAAAAAGGGGAAATAATTTACCTGCTAGCTCTTGACTTCCATTGATCACAGTTTCACTCCACAGCATATTAAATTCCCTCTACTTCTTTTTTTTGTTTTGTTTTTGTTTTTTTTGTTTTTTCAGTATGCGGGCCTCTCACTGTTGTGGCCTCTCCCGTTGCTCCGGACGCGCAGGCTCAGCGGCCATGGCTCACGGGCCCAGCCACTCCGTGGCATGTGGGACCTTCCCGGACCGGGGCGCGAACCCGTGTCCCCTGCATCGCCAGGCGGACTCTCAACCACTGCGCCACCAGGGAAGCCCAAATTCCCTCTACTTCTAATCTGTGCATGCAAAGATGCCAAGAAGATCTCTCCCATGCCTCATACCATATGAGCAAAATGGGTGCCTTGAGGCAAAAGGGAAAAGGTACAAGGTGTGGGCATGCGACGCACCTGCGCAAAGGTGGTCAGAGTCCATGCAGCACTGGTCCCTACAGTGGTGGCTTGCGTGGCAATGATGGTAAGTAGCTGAGGGTCCCAGAGACAGATAAGAATAGAATATATGAGGAGGCACCCAAGATATACCCGACACAGGATCTTATCCGTAACATAAACTACATGCCATATGCAGATGTGTCTCAAGTGTCTATCTCCAGCCACACTTTTCCTCCTGAGAACCATGCTCTAAGTCCAATGCTTAATCAACATAACTGCATATCTTACAAGTGCCTTAAATTGAGTATATGCAAAACTGGATTCAATTTAATATTGTTAAACTAAACTCTGCCTAATGTTCTCTCTAGTCAAGAGGGTCAGCTTTCATTTTTATCTTCTTCCAAGATGGAAACTTGGATTATCTCTTGCATCTTGCCCACTCTCTCACTGGCTGAAATTTAAGTACTCAACACATTGTTTCACATATTTTCTTTAGAGATGTCTCTCAAATCTGGCTTCTCTTCTGTTCTTCACTGTCATGGTCTTATTCCAAGTCCGTCCTTATCATTCTCTCAAATTAGTGCAGCAGTCTCTTGTCACAGCATCTCTCTAATACCTTCAACATGACGATTCTCTTTTAAAAAAATGATTCTGTTACTTCCTTATATTAAAACCACCCTGCATGTCCTTTGGCTACAAAATAAAATCCAAATTCCTGAGTTTGGCATACAAAGTCATTCACAGTGGGCACCCAATTGTCCATCCCTAACACCACAATTTCCACTCATTCTACACTTGGCCCATGCTCTTCTCATGTCCTAAGCTCCCATGTTTCCACTTTACAGAAGTTTGCAACCTATCACAGCATTTCCAAAATTTTCATGTTCCAGGATTTAACACAGATGTCTTTCCTAGTGCTTAGAATGGAAAAATCTATAATTCTCATAAAACTCAGGTCAAATGTCACCTCTTCAGTAAGTTTCCTAGAAGTAATTAACTGTTCTTTTCTCTAAGCGGGTCCCACAGCACATTTCCTTTTCATTCTAAAAGTATTTATCATATTTTAGTACAAGTTATTTGTTTTCACACCTGTATTACCCACCATATTATGCTTTTCTCTAGTACTAGGACCATGTATTATTCATTCTTGCCTCTCCAACACTCAGCATAGCACTTGTGCATAACCCACCCAATAAATGCACGTTGAGTTGAATTTAAATGAAATCATAGGTGTAAAAGTATATATGTATAGTATTGTTATCACCAAAGCAGCATTTCATTATAGCATGATGTGTATCTAATTTTAAACTTATAAAGATTCTGTGCTGATGCCACAGACACTTTGTCAGCCATCCAAAAAGCAGCAGAGCTTTTTGCCAATGAGCAACAGCAGTGTATGTTGACAGTTTATTTCAGTACATTATATGGCACGCAACCAAAATTGAGCAGTAAGAAAAGGTGGAAAGAAAATGACTATTTTCTAGGTCTCCATCACTGCATGTAGGACTAGATGGATTTCATGATGTTCCTGTGCCTTGGTCTGCATCAGCCTTATGTGTAAATCAAATTGATCATCCTAAGTTGTTTGGCCCAGGACTGTCATTCTAAGGCCTACAGTCATGCAGTGCTATGTTACACTCTATTATTGTATACTACATCACAGCATACTGTATCCATTACAGTCATCTCATGTCGAATTACCTCTTACAGAAGGATGAAACACACCCTAAATTATAATGGTCTCATCACTTGTACTAGCTTTAGTAGAAGAAGCCCTTTGAGCAACCATGTTATTACCTCTGGTATGATTAGAGAAAAGGTAGTAATTCATTCTAAGATGAAAATGCTTTCCTAGAAAAAAAATCTCAATATTTTAAGATATTTAAGATTAGCTTTACGATTTACAGAACTATGTTCAGAAGTTTTCCTCTTAGAATGATATGATTTTATGTATGATGCTAGAGTAGAAGTTAACTTTCAGACTGATTTGTGAGCCAAGAGACTTGATTCATCAGATCATTGCACTTTTTATAAAGATACAAAATTTCTTGTTTTTCTAGAAGTTTTGTATTTTCCTGGTCCAAAAATTATATGTTGAATCTGTCCAGTTATTTGGACCCAGTATCCTCTGCACACAGACTGGAGAAATTTTTCTCAGTTCTACCAGGAATAATTGTGCTTCCTCATCTATTGGCTTATTTTATGTTATAGACTATGTAAACAATACAGATGCTCATTTTTTTTTCTTTGCTTTGGCTGGACAAAACTTAGAGTGAAATTTGTGGCCTGTATTTAGCAAATTCATAAGTCTTTGTACATTGAATATTTTAAATCAACCCTCATCACAAATTCACCTTAATTTCCTACCCTTTTCCCTACCCTCTATCTTCACTTAATTCAACTTTCTTTTTTAGCATTCCAAAGCACCTATCTTTTTAAGACTGGGTTGATTCATTTTTAGGAACAAAGTGGAGCATTAATAAATAAATACAGAAATAAAACTATTCCTTTCAATGAATTGTATAATTTTTATTCTTTGTCCCTGGCTAACTCTTTGCTGGGCTTCATATATCAGCAGAACAAAGTAATAGAAACATCAAATATTCTACTTCAGTACCTCTTAATGTATCAGCATAACCTGAGAAAATATCTCTTTAAAATTTTAAATAATCATTCCTATGTCTCACACCTGAGAATTCTGACTCAAGTGTAGCATGGGCCCATTTAGCTGTATTTTTTGGACATCTTCACAGATGAATATGACATATAGTCCCATTTTACAAAAAAGAATATCTGGAGAAAATAGGATCGATCATCTCTTCAAAGTGAAAAAGAAGGGGGGGTAGGGCTTCCCTGGTGGCGTGGTTGAGAGTCTGCCTGCCGATGCAGGGGACACGGGTTCGTCCCCGATCTGGGAAGATCCCAAATGCCGCGGAGCGGCTGGGCCCATGAGCCATGGCCGCTGAGCCTGCGCGTCCGGAGCCTGTGCTCCGCAACGGGAGAGGCCACAACAGTGAGAGGCCCGCGTACCGAAAAAAAAAAAAAAAAAAAAAAGAGGGATGTAAACTTGTTTATGTATATTTATGATAGATAGACAGGTAGATAGTAGATAGGAAGTTGTTTAACAAAGTAAGAAGGGAGGGTAAAAAGGAAACAACATAGAAGGTAGAGAAAATACATTAATTTAAATCACATATGAATCTGGTAGAAATAGTATTCTAGAAACACATTAGGTTTGTGACGTAGTTTCAAAGATTACTGAAAAACAATAATTTCTCCTCTCTATTTTCAGGCCATCAAGATTGGTCAGTAAATATCATGTTTAAGCATTTGTCATATGTTAAGAAACATAAGTATTTTATAACCTGTACCTCATTTTATCCTAGGATACCCCTTTGAGCTAAATACGATCATCACCATTTTTTAGGTTGCAAATTGATATCTATTTAGGTTGAACATCTGGCCACAATTACACAAGCATAGGTTTGGAAGTGATGGAGGCTGGATGTAAATCCACATCTTTTTACTCCCAATTCTGTATATTTGCTTTCCATGTTTCACTGTGCTCCTTCAATATATTTGTTTTTTCTCTGGATAGAATTCTGGATAATGCAAAATAAACACATTTATCCTTTCCTAACTTCAAATATGGCAAGAGAAATGACTTAAATATTTATGATTTTGCAATGACTATTTCTTGAAGTTGGGAAAATCTAGGTAAACACTAGACTATGAATGAGGTCAGTGGCTGTTAAGATTTTTCAGTTTTATATATTCTGAGATGTTATTTAAATAAAAGACATGGGTATTTTTTTGTGTGATTAATGGAGCATATGCCCAGATTCATTTGATCCTAGATTCATTAACCCCTGCTCCACTGATTTTTACTCAGTATTTCTAACAAAAGAGAATTACACTTTGAAAGCAATGATGCAGATAAGCTTACATTCTGTATAGTGAAATAGCTCTCCTTGAGTTTGTTGGATTTTTTTTCCCAAACGTCCTTTCTATGTAGGATGTAGTGTGAATTTAGTCTCACAAATTTTGTGCTAATTAGAGTTGGTTTGTTTTATTCTGAAAATATTTAACAAGGAAAAATCATATATCTAGACTATTCAATGTCATATGCATTTGGCAAAATTAGTTTGTAATCCTTTTAATCCTATAGTTATCAGATATGATTATTTTTTAGAAACACAGTGGCTAATTTGGTTTATTAAATGTGGCAATACAATATCTTTAATTCTTTACTTACTTTTCTTTGCTAATTTTGAAATAAGTTGTTTATAATTTTGCAATCATTTTGGCAATGTGTACCTTTTCAGTACTGTGTTCAAACTAAAAAACAACAGCAATAGCAACTCAACTTTGTAAAGTCTTTAATGTTAAAACTAAAACTATGCACAGAGTGTATTTGAATTGACTAGGTCCAAGATTTTCAATTCTACTCAGGCAGCTTTCCTTGAACTAGTGGGGTGATTTTACTGTCAACTTTGGGCTGTCTGGGCACACTCACTTTCAACAGGAAATCAAATGAGATTTGAATTTCATAATTTATGTTGGGTCTCTGCATGTTCCAGTTGTGCTGGAAAGATCCTATAAAAGCCTAGCAAGATAACTTCATTGGAAGGGAATATGATACAGCCAAAGCTGACATTATAGATAGTCGCAACAAGTAACTAATACAAGATACCTTTTCCAGCTCCACATACCTCTCATCAAATGTAAACATGCTAACAGAATTTTGGACAGAATACTGTGGATACTTTCATTCATTAATCAAAACAGAGTATTTTATCATATTTACCAGTTTTAGCAAATGTGTGTCCTGAAGTCTAAACATATCTGTGAGTCTCCCTTCTCAACTCCAACCACCAGTTAATTAAAATAGGTATAAGTTTTTGAGCACTCACCTGGGACCAAACATTGTGTTTTAAATACTCAACATACACTCTAACTTTCTTTCTAACTGTCCTGTGAACTAAGTGTGGTTTTCTCTGTTAAAGCAATGAGAAATCTGAGACTCAGAGGGGTAAATCTACTTGCCCTAGGTGAAAGCGCTGATAAATCACAGAATCATGATTCCAACCCAGGCTTCAAATTCCAAAGAGCCCTCGATCACTGCTGTAATATTTCTCTCCTTCTCTGCTTCCCAAACAGAATCCTTTCTTTGTCAATAGATTTGTTAGAGGACAGCACACTTGTATTTATGCATCCTTCTTTCTATTTATATTATTGATGAAATATTTTAAGAATTCCAACTATTGCACATAAATCTGTTCTGGAGTTTAGAATGAGTTCATCCATTCTTGCTTGTTCCATTAGCAGAAAAGTAGGTTCGTTTTGTAGTCTTATGTTAACATTACCTTGAAATATGAAAGGTCTCTATTTCGCATATGGGTGTAGAAATATATGGAAAAGGCAGTAATATCATTTTGGCAGTGTATCATCCTGAATCAGAAACTAAAGCATGCAAACTGAAATTGATTTGTAACCGGTACCTTATTAGAAGCAAACATCAAGAAAGCTAGAATCAATGTTGAAACAAAAATTTGTCTTGTAAGCAATCCTGAGTGAAATGTGTTGACACAGCATCACATTCTGTAGCCCCATTTTTGCATGCTTTTCAAAGCACAGCTATCTCAGGCTGAGGGAGATGAATAATTGACTGATCACTGCATAATTCAACATAGTGTTGTAAAAATTCAAGGTCTGGCAAATTTGAAGCTTTTCTTTTTTATTGAGATGGAGGTTAAAGTTTCAATCAACCTTGAAGAAACATTTAAATAACACAAGGATATATGATTTATTAAAGTGCATATTATTCTTTCTTATATTCCCTCCTTCTTCATTAAGCTACCTCACATAATGCACATATAAAGTTAAAAGACTATGAAGTTTAGTGGAGTTTCAGCCTGTAGAGACTTCAAAAGCACTAACATAATCAATGTCTAAACACACTTATCAAGCAAATAAGCTCAAATACGTTACCTTTTATCTATCCCATTATATTTCTTTCATATTTTTATACACAAACTATTTTTTAAATTTACTATGAAAAGGGGAAAGCAAAATTATTGTAAAATATGCTGACAATTTTATCCAATATATTATAAAATTTCCACAAAAGAAAAAATAATAGCGTGTGGAGTAATTTTTCATTCAATTGATTTTCCTATAAATATTTTTTTATTATCTATTATGTTTCAGGCACTCTCTTCAAAACCAGAATACACTTGGAAAGGGTAAAAACAGATGCTTTGTCAAGGAGAAAATGATAAGCTTTGACAGGGAAGTACAGAAAAATGAAAAAGCTGTTTTTGTTCAATTAAGTTCAAGGTATGGAACGAATTAGCGTATTACTTTAAAATGCTATTATTGTATTTAGTTTCAAATAAAGAATGCATTTTTAATTTTTAAGATTATAAAAATTCCCCCATTTAGTTTTTCTAAAAATATTAGAAAAAAATTCCTCCACATTACATTCCATATTAATGTACAATAATTACTTTATTCTATTGGCAATATGATAGATATTCTCAGAAATGTTTAGGGCATTGTTAACCTTTGGATATTTCTGTATATATAAATAAACATGTGCTTTGTACAGAAGTTTGGTTTTGGTACAAGATTTTTCCAATAAGTGAAAGGTGTGTTTTGCTAAGCTATGTCTATTTAGGAAGTTGGTTTTATTTATTATTATTTTTTTAAATCATACTCAGTGTATACTTAGAGAAAACAGGATGAGTGGCAAGTTGTGTATGAACAGGTGTGATTGACTTTGCATTACAAATAGCCTTTATCATAAAATAACGTAAATTCCAATCTAAAGTACTTGAGAAAATTTAGTTCAATCCTATCTACTTAAGTAGAGTAAGAAGTTCATCATAATTCTACATACAAAATTGTGTATGATATAACCACTATAACATATGAAATAAACAGAAGCCATGCATGTCCTCGTCGAAAATCTGATAGCCTCGTTGGAAAGTAAAATGTTAGTATGTAAAACAATTAACTAATATATGAGGATTTAATATATTTTTTCCTGTCTAAATAATTTCCCAAATCCAAAATGAACAGAGCATGACATGGGGCCAAAGATGAATTTTAAAATAAAATGAACAAAACAGCTCAATAAATTGCCATGTTTTGAAGAATGATTTGGGAGACAAGATACTGCTACTGATAATCATGAATCTTTTAAAATATCATCATATACTTAAGCCCAAAACTGAAACACTCCTCTCTACCTAATGTAACATAAATGCTGGAAATCCTTTGAACATCATAAGATCTAAATCAGGAAGTCAGATACTTGGGACAATATTTTTCAACTTCTTTAGTGATATAGATTACCCAGAATCACATAAAACTTTTTTGTCCTGAATTTTACTTAGCAGTTCCTTGAGCTGTCTAATGAACTAAAAAAATTCTCATTATTGTTAAGTGCACAGGACTATAGGCTGCATGGCACACACTGTTGATTTGATACCCTTTATGATGACAGTCTATGGTTCACCAGCTTGGTTAAACAGCACATCAGAAGCAGTGATGGGTGATCAATCTCATTCCCCATAGCATTGCTCCCCAAAGAGTCATTATTAAGAATAAAATGAGGAAAGGCTAGCAGAGGGAATCATTGGGTCTATAGCTTTAAAAAAAAAAAATCTAAGGAATAAATGAATAAGAGTCTCAGGAAAACGCATGTTTAAAACCTTGTTACAAAGGGAAGCAAAGGGACTGACTAATATCTTGGAAATGGCAATTTTATTTTCATCCTTACTAGTATACATCAGTGTCAAATACTAAATAGGTGCATATTATGTAAGGATATTTAGATGGAACTTACATTTCATTTCCATATTCATTTGTAGGAATTAATTAAAAAAGCATACAAGGTATCAGAATCTTGACCTCATGACCAATAGTCAATACCTATAAATTGGTTTAAACTGAAAACTAAGTTTTTGACAATAAATTTTATTCTTAAGAATAACATCTTATAGGAAATTCCCTTGTTGTGGTCCAGTGGTTAGGACTTCGTGCTCTCACTGCCAAGGGGTTCAATCCCTGGTGGGGGAACTACATCCCACAAGCCGCTCTGCACGGCCAAAATAATAATTTAAAAAAAGAATAATATCAATAAATTTTTGCTCTGCTGTTTTATATTGAAGGATAGAAAATCAACAGTGCAACTAGAATAAAATTCATTTCTAAAATCTGAAGTTATTTCTAAAATGATTTAGTTGAAACAAATCTAATTTTAATTTCTTTCTTGTAGAATTATACAGATTGAGAATGTTTTTAAGCATACCTAATAAGGTATAGTAAACGGGACTAACTTTATTCCCATGTAAATTTCCCTTGTAGGAACTTGATTACATTGAAAGACAGAGAAAAATTAGTGGAGAATGTTGTAATTCAGAAAAATAAAATGTTATTTATAATAAAAACTCACATTTATTGGTGCTTACAATGTTTCAGGTACCTGCTAAGAACTTTACATAGATTATCTCGTCTAATCTTCACAGTAACCCTGAAGTAGTTTCTATTACTCTTTTACATATGAGAAAACTGAGAAATAGAAAATTAGATAACTTGTCTAAGTCATTGTGTGTTAAGTGTTGGAAATAAGAAAGTTTAACTTCAGGTTCCATCTTATTAATTACTATGGATTCTTACTACCTATAAAATATTGCTTCAAAATTTTAAAAAATTGATGTTATTTCCAGGGGTCATGTTTTTTAATCTTATGGAGGAAAATAGTCTCTATTTGATAAATGAAAGACATAACTGAAAAAATGATGTTAAATGTACCCATTGTTTTGTTTACCCAATGGTTTGTGAGTCAAGTTAGTTACTCTCAAGAGCAAGTTACAGAAAACCTTATCAAAGAGTTTTCCAAATTGTCTACAAATAGTTAGAAAATGAGAGTGTTTCTGATAAAAAAAACACCTCATAGAGCTTGTTCCACGATTAGATTAATTCAACAGCTCAGTGATATCATCCATATTACTCATCTGCCAAACTCATCATAACCATCTTAGATTCACAGGATGGATGTTGAAATTCCAGATATCACACCCAGACAGAGTAATGTACAGTAGGAAAAGAGAAACCTTTTCAAAGAGAATTCTGAAACTTCCCTCATGTCTCCTTGAGCAGAATTTTTTAATATATCCATTTCTAAACCAATTTCAAGCAAGGAGAATATAAATGTCATGATCAGCTAGACCAAATATGATTCAGCTCCAGCTCAATGAGACCACCTCTCCTGAAGGATGTGGCCACATTGAGGCAGGTGGATTCCTGAATTAAGTTAGGCTACTTTGCAAGGGAGAATAGTGGGGAGGAGAAAATAGCTGCTATCTAAGCATTAAAAAAAATAACAGTGGCATCACTCCAACTTAAGAACAAGTATAAAGCTGAAAAATCAACAAATCTTCTTAGATCTATCAGAGGAATGAAGTCATAGGGCAAATGGCTGCTCCCCAAATTGGAAATACCAACAGGTGAATACAGAAAATCACAATTTTTTGAATCAGAAACCCATAAGAAGAAACCTCTGTGGAAAACAGTGCTGGGTAGAAAAACCTGAATTGTAATTGATGAATTGCTGGAGGCTTAATGTAGACAAGCCTGAGAGGTAAAAACTCCAGGGTTCACAGTTATGGTGAGACAACACACTTGGAGTTTTACCTTCAGGAGCTTGACCAAGTTCTTAAAGTGAATACCAGAAAAATGTACGCTCTTACTTCTGGTGGATGGGGTGGGGGAGATACCATTTTGAAATATGTCACAGCTTTCTGTCTTTCTTAATAAGATCTGCCCTCAAGAGGAAGTATTTTACCAGAGCCTATACTATTGGGTTTTTTTTCAGAGCCTAATCAACCTAAGGGAAGAAAAATACCCAACTCCATTTCACTCTAGATTTCTTATCCCAGGTAAGTGGGGAAGGGATGAAATAAGAAGGACTGGTGAAGTTCAGAGTCCAGAGGAAAACTCTCACTGAAAGACTGAGAACTAATCATAGATTTATAGAATGCTCCCATTCCCCACCTACACCTTACCCCTAAAGGTCTGTTTACTGTAGTTCCTTTTACCTAGGAGATCATGTCTGTCTATCAAGAAAAAATTACAAGGCATACTTAAAGACAAATAAACAGTCTGAAGAGACAGAGCAAGCATCAGACCAGACTAAGATCTAACAGAGATGTTGGAATTATCAGACTGTTAATTCAAAACAGTGATTAATATGTTATAGGCTCTAATGAATAAAATCTACAGCATATAAGAATAGAAGGGCAATGTAAACAGAGAGATGGAAATACTAAGAAAGAAAAAAAACATAAATTCTAGAGATAAAGAATGCTCTAACTAAAATGAAGAATGCTCCTTAGTAGACTGGACACAGCTCAGGAAAGTATCTCTAAGCTTGAGGATATCTCAATAGAAACTTCCAAAATTGATAAAGACTGGAAAATAAAAAAAGCAAAACAGAATATCCAAAAGCTGTGGGACAACTTCAAATAATGAGAATATCATAAAAAGAAGAAAGAAGGTAAAGAGTTAAAAAAAAAGAAGATTTGAAGGAACAATATATTTGAAGCAATAATATTTGAAGTAAAACTTAAGAAAAAAAGATAAAGAATATTGAAAGAAGGTAGAGGTGTGGGGGGGGATCACCTTCTCTAAAGAGGAGTGAAGATACGAATTACATCTAACTTCTCCTGAGAAATCATGCAAGCAAGAAGAGAGTACAGTGAAATGTTTAATCTTGAGGGAAAAAACCACCAACCTAGAATTCTGTGCCCTGCAAAATTATCCTCCAAAAGTGAAGAAGAAATAAACACTTTCTCAGACAAACAAAAGTTGAGGGAATATGTTACCAGTAGACCACATTGCTAGAAATGTTAAAATAAGTTGTTTAGAGAAGGAAAATTATATAGGTCAGAAATTTGGATCTATATAAAGTAAGGAAAAATGTCAAAGAGGATCTAAGTAAAAGTAAAATAAAACCTTTCAATTTTCTTATTTTCAATTGATCTAACAGATAATAGTTTGTTCAAAATAGTAATAGCAACTATATATTCGATTATGTATGTTTATGTATAAGTGAAACAAATCACAGCCATGATAAAAGGAATAGGAAGGAGAAATTAGAATTATTTTGTTATCAGAAGGTACATGGACTACCTGTAAAGCAATATAGTGTTAATTGAATGTGAACTTCGATTAACTGTAAATATATATTGCAACTCTAGGGCAATCACCTAAAAAGCAAAAGAAAACTATAGCTGATAGGCTAAGAAAGGAGAGGAAATGGAATCATGTAAAATGCTTAATTAAAACCACCAAAGGGTTTGCAAGTCAAATTTAACAACACTCAAAAGGATCATATACCATGATCAAGTGGGATTTATCCAGGGGTGCAAAGAGGTTTCAATATCCATAAAATAAATCAATGTGATACACAACATTAACAAATTGAAGAATAAAAATCATATGATTATCTCAATAGATGCAGAAAAGCTTTTGACAAAATTTAACAGTCATTTATGATAAAAACTCTTGACGAGGTGCGTATGAAGGGAACATACCTCAACATAATAAAGTCCATATGTGACAAACCTAGAGCCAACATTATTCTCAATGGCAAAAAAGCTGAAAGCATTTCCTTTAAGATTAGGAATGAAACAAGAATGCCCACTCCCATCACTTTTATTCAAGATAATATTAGAAGTCCTAGCCACAGCAATCAGACAAGAAAAAGAAATTTTAAAAATCCAAGTTTGAAAGGAAGAAGTAAAACTGTCAGTGTTTGCAGAAGACATGATACTATGCATAGAAAATCCTGGACTCCACCAAAAAACCAGTAGAACAAATAAATGAATTCAGTAGTTACAGAACACAAAACTAATACACAAAAATATGATGCATTTCTATATACTAACAATGAACTACCAGAAAGAGAACTTAAGAAAACAATATCATTTATAATTGCATCAAAAAGAATAAAATAGCTAGGAATAAATCTGACCATGGAGGTAAAAGACTTGTACTCAGAAAATTGTAAGACATTGATGAAAGAAATTAAAGAACACAACAGATGGAAGGATACGCAGTGCTCATGGATTAGAATTAACATTGTTAAAATGACCACACTGCCCAAAGCAATCTACAGATTCAACACAAGCCCTATCAAAATACCAATGGCATTTTTCACAGAACTAGGACAAACAATTGTAAAATTTGTATGGAAACACAAAAGACCCCAAATAGTCAAAACCATCTTGAGAAAGAATAGAGCTGAAAGTAGCATGCTTCTTGATATCAAACTATACTGCAAAGCTACAGTAATCAAAAAAAATATGGTAAAGCACAAAAAGAGACACATAGATAAATGGAACAGAATAAAAAGCCCAGAAATAAATCCATCCACATATAGTCAATTGATCTATGACAAAGGAGGCAAGAATATACAAAGGGGGAAAGATAGTCTCTTCAATAAATGGTGCTGGGAAAACTGGACTGCTATATTCAAAAGAATCAAACTAGACTACTTTCTCAAATCATACACAAAAATAAACTCAAAATGGATTAAAGACTTAAATGTTAAGGCCTGAAACCATAAAGCTCCTAGAAGAAAATATAGGCAGTATGCTCTTTGACATCAGTCTAGCAATATTTCTTTTGAATAGATCTCCTCAGGCAAATGAAAAAAAGCAAAAATAAACAAATGGGACAGCATCAAACTAAAATGCACAGAGAAGGAAACTATTCAGCAAAATGAAAGAGCAGCCTACTAAATGGCAGAAGATATTCGCAAACAATATATATGTTAAGGGGTTAATATCCAAAATATACAAATAATGCATACAACTCAACATCGAACAAACAACGCCAATTTAAAAATGGGCAGAGGACCTAAATAGATGTCTTTCCGAAGAAAACTTACATATGGCCAACAGATACATGAAAAGATGCAGTCATCATCAGGAAAAAACAAATCAATACCATAGTGAGATACTACCTCACACCTATCAGAGTAGTTATCATCCAAAAGACAACAAATAACAAGTGTTGAGGATGTGGAGAAAAGGGAAGCTTCATGCAGTATTGATTGACCTGTAAATTGGCAAAGCCCTGTGGAAGACCGTATGGAGGTTTCTCAAAATTTAAAAATAGAACTGCCATATGACCCAGCAATTGCACTTCTGGGTATTTATCTGAAGAAAACAGAAATACATAACCATTATTATCAGTGTTATAAACAGTTTTCTTATCCTTTATAAATTTCATTATAATTTTGAAAAATATAACTTAATTTGTATTACTACACTTGGTTGCACAAGAAGTGTACTGAAAATTTTTATTACACTTGCTTTAAATTAGTCTCTACTTACTTTCACTTACTTTGAAACACTGGGGTGATGAATGAGACAAGCCTGCTATCTGCCTATGAAGATTATATGATTGCAACATGACAAGACTTTAAATACCTAAATGCACAGTTAATTACTGAATTGCCATTGTAAGAACTGCCATGATGCCATTGAGAGCTTATAGCTGAGGAATTGGTTATAGTCTCTGGATTCAGGGCCCTGATATTTAGGTAGAGCCATGAAGGGTTAGGAATAATTCACGGGTAGAAGGTATGCTTGAGGTTGATCCAGAAGTCAGCATGCATGAAACCCTTCAGGGGAGATTAATGAAACTAACATGCTGAAAATGTAGAATCCTCACAAAAAAGAAATAGTGTTAAGAGACAAGCCTGGAAAGGCTGAAAGAATGACATCAAAGAGTCCTATGCAGCATGATGAGAAACTTGGTTCTTATCCTACAAACAACAGCAATTTATTAAACTTCTTTTTTAAACAGTAATATGACATATTCATCAATGAATACTGACTTCTGTGTGAAGACTAATTTGAAGTGATCCAAGTCCACGTAGGATGATATTATGGTAGTTCTTCTGAGGGATAATAGTGTTTTGGACTAAGATTTTAAAAGGTATAGGAAAATATCAAAGCAAAATCAGCAGGATTTGTTGATTATCTGTGAAATATCAATGTACAGTATGGAAAAGTTATGCCTTACTGCCTTTGAGAAGAAGAATTAGATCCTTACTGATGCTTGAACAAACTTCAGTCTTCCCACTGTATGGCTGTAACACTTCTGAAAACCATTATACCTCATCTCTTTGCAGCTGAAGCACCCCAAACATCCCACACCCATGTCACAAAGAATCCACTGACAAAGTAAGCAGTGCACTGAGAATTTGCTAAAATGAGGAGAGCGAAGTCTTTTCAAATTTTGGCTAATCTAAGAAGTCTCAAAATTTCTAAGACATATGGATAATTAAACTAATAGCTTCATATTATCAATATGTCTAGTCAAAACCCAACATGTCTATCTAGTTTGATATTTATAGTATGGCCCATTGTATGTGTCAGTTACGTTCACCTTAAAAATTCTAAGAAAAATGGAATAGATTCATACAAAGTAATAAAATAGTAGTAAAGATAATAGAAGAAACTAATAAAATAATACACAAAGATATAATATTGAGGATCAAGAGAGTCAAAAGTCAGTTGTTTAAAAAGTCTAATGAAATGGATAAACTTGTGGAAACACTGATCAAGAAGAAAATAGAGCCAAGGCACAAGCAAGCAATATTCATAATGAAAGGGAGAATGAGTGTAGATCAGAAGAGACTAAACAATGCTTCTCAAAACTGAATGTGCTTATAAATAACTTGAGGGTGATATTAGTGTGCTAGGGCTGTCATGACAAAATATCACAGACTGGGAGGCTTAAACAACAGAAATTTGTTTTCTCACATCTCTGGAAGCTAAAAATCCAACATCAAGGCACTGGCAGCTTTGATTCCTCCTCAGGCCTCTCTCCTTGGCTTGTGGACAGCTACCTTCCCCTGTGTCCTCACATGGGCTCTCTCTGTGCTCAGGCAAGCCCCATGTCTCTACTTCTTCTTATAAGGCCACTGCCTATATTTAATTAGAGCCCACTTGTATGACCTCATTTAACCTAATTACCTCTACAAAGGCCCTATCTCCAATTACTGTAGTATTCTGGGGTATTGAGGATTAAGACTTCAATATGTTACTTTAGGGGACACAATTCTACCTGCAACAGGGACCTCGTTAAGTAGATCTGGGGTGGGACCTGAGGATGTGCATTTCTGTAACACTCTCAGGTGATGCTAACTCTGCAGAACACACCTTGACCAACAAGGAATTAAAAGGATAAAAAAAAAATTTTGAATAATATTAAGCCAATATAGTGAAAATCTTAGATGGAAAAAGAAATTACTAGAAAAATATACATCAACAAGCATGATTCAAGAAAAAACTAAGTTCTAAATGATGTTATAATTGTGGACAATTTCAATTGATATTTAAAAATTTTTTCAACAGAGAAAATGTTGGACCCACATAGCTTTACAGATGAGTACTGTCAAACACTCAAAAGGAGAGAATTAGAATCCTATAGAAACATTTCATAGAATCCTATAGAAAAGAGAGGTAGTATTCCCCAACAAGTTTCATGAGGCTAGTACAAACTGGAAACCATAACTAGGTGAGGACAGCATAAGAAAGAAAACCAAACAATCTAATTTCACTCACAAATATAGATGCTTAGTCGTATATTAAATATTAGCCACACAAACCCAACAATGTATAAAAGGAATAATATATCTTTTTCCCAGTTGAATTTATTCCAGGCACACAAATATTTTTTATCATAAAAAATGTATTTTTAAATCAGGCACATAAACTGATTAAAAAGCAAATCTTAATACTCATCTCCAAAGAGGCAGAAAAGTAATTTGATAAAATTCAAAACCTGTTCATGAAAAATATTCTTAGAAAATTATGGAACAAAGAATGATTCAGTAAGTCTGGGGTCAGGCATGAGAATTTACATTTGTAACAAATTTCCAGGTGATGCCAATGCCTCTGGTCACAAGATAACCCTCTGGGACCAGGGGTTCATGGTTCAATAAGGCCTGTGTTGTCATTCAGTCCTCTCTGGGTTTAAAAATTCTGTACAGTCATTTCATGAGACTAGAATAAAAAGAGAGGTTAACACTCGTGTGTGTGTGTGTATTTATTTTTTCAGAAATTTCCCAGAAGCTGGCTCACATGATATATCTTTGAGTGTAGTTCTGATAAACTCCTTCACCCAGCTGTAGCCATCAGGTCTACCAATATTCCTAATAGGTTCTATGGAGTTCATCCTTTGCACAATTGATCCTGGTTGGGTTGATCGGGGTACAGAGCAGGCCAATCCAAATGACTGAGTAATACAATGCAAGGTTATGCTCAAAACACTCCTTCCTTTATATCAGCGGTACTCAACCAGTGATGAGTTTACCCCAGGGTACAACTAACAATGTCTAGAGGCATTTTTAGTTGTCATAACTGGGGGTAGGGGGGAAGGCAGGGAGTGGAATTGATATCTAGTGGTAAATATCCTGCTGCTAAACATCCTACAATGCACAGGATAGCTCCTGCCAACCACCAATCAGTTGATTTCCCCCCCACTTCTTTCTTTCTCGTCTGCCTCTCTCCTTCCCTCCCTCTCCTTCCTCCACCCCCACCATCTTTTATAGTAAATTTCATTTTAGGAGATTCTTCACGTAATCGTGCAAATATACTTACCACGCTGGCTCCTCCAAATATTTCCAGCATGTCTGAATTGAGAACTATAGCAGCACTTCATCTTTAAGTTTCTTGATAATGTGGGTCTTATTAGTTGTCTACGGTTCCAAAGACAGTGAGGGCAACTCAAGACTAACAAAAGCAATGCCACACAAGAATATAGAAAAGCAGTGACTCATGTGATCATGTCATGTTGAACTGAAGGGTACATTAAATTTATGGTCACACTTTCTGCTTGCTCTTTCCCAAAAGTTTGTTTGAGATTCTCCTTGGCACCTGATAATACCTTTTATTTAGAAAGAAACATTTTGAGTACTACTTGATTTATTGCCTTAAAAAGTAAGGCTTTTATATAAGCTGTATTAATGATTATGCTATTGCATTTTAGACATTTTAGACAAACATATACCAAGGGAAAATATTTCAAGGACAGAAGGTAGATTAAATAATATAGAAATAATATAAGATTAGACACTTCTGAATAATTTCTAAGTGATGTGACTAAGTTCCCTAAATTCAGGTAAACTGAAACTGCTTTTTTAATACAACTCTTTATAAGTATTCATATGCTGTGAATTAATAACGTTATTCTTAATATGCATCAATTATACACAGTCTTCATTTATCAGACGGAATTTTCTTTAAAAAAATAAACAAAGAAAACCTTTCTGACTTTATTATGCAAAAGCCATCAGACATTGTCAAACTAAGACAATCATCTTGATTATTTTTGGTTGTTTGGAGGATAAGTAAAATCCACCCAGACTTAAAAGTAGCTCTTGGGAGGCAAGCAATTTGGTTTTGTAATGAGGTGTGCTTTCTCAGAAGGTGAATATAATGGAGTCCAAGGGGAAAGGGATGAAAGCTTTAGTATATTATCTTTTATTTCTTAAAGTCTTTTATATCAGAAAGCTCTGGAAATGTGGTCAAATAGTCTTTGGGGGTTGAAGTATCCTCCAGTGAGCTGCTTTGATACCAACAGGACTACATGCTCAGGACATGAACATCCTTGCATCTGCTCCTTCAGGCACTTTTTACCACATGTAAGTCACAGCTGGTGAAACCAGGTGATGCGGAATGGTCCAGTGAAAATCAGAGCTAATTTTCACCCCGCTGGCCTTCTATTATCTCTAATGCCCAACGAAAAGATATTTTACACCAGGTTATGCACATGGAAATTTACATGTATGCTTTCACAATGACAAAAGAGTCTTGCAGCTTTATGCACACTACAGATCCTAAGATCTCTTGTTTTTTTACTTAGAACGTAAGTCCAAAAGAGACCAGGTTTAAATATATTTTTCTCTTCATTTATGGATACATTTTCAGTGAGAGAATCATCAATTTAATAATATTTAGGGAAGTTTATAATAAATCAATATAAAAAGACAATTAAACTTTATTTCTTGAAAAATAAAAAAACATGCACATTGGAATTTGTTAGCGAGTTGGGAAATGAGATTCTGTTTTGGTGTAACCTTTTCTAAATCATCTTTTTTGATCAACGTTTATATAAAACCAATTATCTTGCTACTTTTGCAAGATAAAAGAAACAGTGCAGCTGTTACTTTGAAAGTTAACTGAAGTTCGAAACTGGTTTTCATGGATGAAATTAAACAGAATGAGTTATGTGGCAAAGTATTTTATAAAACTTATGATCAGCTGGTGAGGATATAGAAAAATGAAAAGGTGGACTTCTTTCTATAAAGAGAAAAAAATTCTTAAAGATATGTATTAGGGAGACTGCTGTTTGCAGTTATCATAAGCAAATATACTATATTGGAGCAATAATTTGTGCATTTAACAGAAATAGGATATTTACAATCAGACAATTTAAAAGAAATATCAAGAGAAAGAGACTAGTTATGAAAGAGGAAGGTGGTTAATGCTTATCTTCCTGCAATCAAAAGAGTGAGATAGGTTAAGAATACGGTTGGAATTCAATCATGTGTATTCAGGGACTTGATTGGACTGGATGGGGTAGGTGCCTCTCTTAATGGATCCAGGTATTGGGTCCTCTTTTCACGTTAATAATTCTGTAATGAAAATGTTACATGCAAACTAAGTAAGTAATAGTAACCAAGGCCAGAGTTATAAGTTATTTAACTACTTTCACTGTAAGACAATCTTTGTGGAGTAGTTTAACTGAGGTTTGTGCAAAAAGGGAGTTAACTTTTTTTTTTTAATCTTTATTGGGGTATAATTGCTTTACAATGGTGTGTTAGTTTCTGTTTACAACAAAGTGAATCAGTTATACATATACATATGTTCCCATATCTCTTCCCTCTTGCGTCTCCCTCCCTCCCACCCTCCCTATCCCATCCCTCCAGGTGGTCACAAAGCACAGAGCCGATATCCCTGTGCCATGCGGCTGCTTCCCACTAGCTATCTACCTTACGTTTGTTAGCGTGTATATGTCCATGACTCTCTCTCGCCCTGTCACAACTCACCCTTCCCCCTCCCCATATCCTCAAGTCCGTTCTCCAGTAGGTCTGTGTCTTTATTCCTGTCTTACCCCTAGGTTCTTCATGACATTTTTTTTCTTCTTAAATTCCATATATATGTGTTAGCATACGGTATTTGTCTTTTTCTTTCTGACTTACTTCACTCTGTATGACAGACTCTAGGTCTATCCACCTCATTACAAATAGCTCAATTTCGTTTCTTTTTATGGCTGAGTAATATTCCATTGTGTATATGTGCCACATCTTCTTTATCCATTCATCCGATGATGGGCACTTAGGTTGTTTCCATCTCTGGGCTATTGTAAATAGAGCTGCAATGAACATTTTGGTACATGACTCTTTTTGAATTACGGTTGTCTCAGGGTATATGCCCAGTAGTGGGATTGCTGGGTCATATGGTAGTTCTATTTGTAGTTTTTTAAGGAACTTCCATACGTTCTCCATAGTGGCTGAACAAATTCACATTCCCACCAGCAGTGCAAGAGTGTTCCCTTTTCTCCAAACCCTCTCCATTTATTGTTTCTAGATTTTTTGATGATGGCCATTCTGGCTGGTGTGAGATGATATCTCATTGTAGTTTTGAGTTGCATTTCTCTAATAATTAATGATGTTGAGTATTCTTTCATGTGTTTGTTGGCAGTCTGTATATCTTCTTTGGAGAAATGTCTATTTAGGTCTTCTGCCCATTTTTGGATTGGGTTATTTGTTTTTTTGATATTGAGCTACATGAGCTGCTTGTAAATTTTGGAGATTAATCCTTTGTCAGTTGCTTCATTTGCAAATATCTTCTCCCATTCTAGGGTTGTCTTTTGGTCTTGTTTATGGTTTCCTTTGCTGTGCAAAAGCTTTGAAGTTTCATTAGGTCCCATTTGTTTATTTTTGGTTTTATTTCCATTACTCTAGGAGGTGGGTCAGAAAGGATCTTGCTGTGATTTATGTCATAGACTGTTCTGCCTATGTTTTCTTCTAAGAGTTTGATAGTTTCTGGCCTTACATTTAGGTCTTTAATCCATTTTGAGCTTATTTTTGTGTATGGTGTTAGGGACTGATCTAACCTCATACTTTTACATGTTTCTGTCCAGTTTTCCCAGCACCACTTATTGAAGAGGCTGTCCTTTCTCCACTGTACATTCCTGCCACCTTTATCAAAGATAAGGTGTCCATATGTGCGTGGGTTTATCTCTGGGTTTTCTATCCTGTTCCATTGATCTATCTTTCTGTTTTTGTGCCAGTACCATACTGTCTTGGTTACTGTAGCTTTGTAGTATAGTCTGAAGTCAGGGAGCCTGATTCCTCCAGCTCCTTTTTTTGTTCTCAAGATTGCTTTGGCTATTCAGGGTCTTTTGTGTTTCCATACAAATTGCGAAATTTTCTGTTCTAGTTCTATGAAAAATGCCAGTGGTAGTTTGATAGGGATTACATTGAACTTATAGATTGCTTTGGGTGGTAGAGTCCTTTTCACAATGTTGATTCTTCCAATCCAAGAACATGGTATATCTCTCCATCTATTTGTATCATCTTTAATTTCTTTCATCAGTGTCTTCTAATTTTCTGCATACAGGTCTTTTGTCTCCTTAGGTAGGTTTATTCCTAGATATTTTATTCTTTTTGTTGCAATGGTAAATGGGAGTGTTTTCTTGATTTCACTTTCAGATTTCTCATCATTAGTATATAGGAATGCCAGAGATTTCTGTGCATTAATTTTGTATCCTGCTACTTTACCAAATTCATTGATTAGCTCTAGTAGTTTTCTGGTAGCATCTTTAGGATTCTCTATGTATAGTATCATGTCATCTGCAAACAGTGACAGCTTTACTTCTTCTTTTCCGATTTGGATTCCTTTTATTTCCTTTTCTTCTCTGATTGCTGTGGCTAAAACTTCCAAAACTATGTTGAATAAGAGTGGTGAGAGTGGGCAACCTTGTCTTGTTCCTGATCTTAGTGGAAATGCTTTCAGTTTTTCACCATTGAGGATGATGTTGGCTGTGGGCTTGTCATATATGGCCTTTATTATGTTGAGGAAATTTCCCTCTATGCCTACTTTCTGCAGGGCTTTTATCATAAGTGGGTGTTGAATTTTGTCAAAAGCTTTCTCTGCATCTATTGAGATGATCATATGGTTTTTCTCCTTCAATTTGTTAATATGGTTTATCACATTGATAGATTTGTGTATATTGAAGAATCCTTGCATTCCTGGAAGAAACACCACTTGATCATGGTGTATGATCCTTTTAATGTGCTGCTGGATTCTGTTTGGTAGTATTTGGTTGAGGATTTTTGCATCTATGTTCATCAGTGATATTGGCCTGTAGTTTTCTTTCTTTGTGACATCCTTGCCTGGTTTTGGTATCAAGGTGATGGTGGCATCGTAGAAGGAAATTGGGAGTGTTCCTCCCTCTGCTATATTTTGGAAGAGTGTGAGAAGGTTAGGTGTTAGCTCTTCTCTAAATGTTTGATAGAATTCGCCTGTGAAGCCATCTGGTCCTGGGCTTTTGTTTGTTGGAAGATTTTTAATCACAGTTTCAATTTCAGGGCTTGTGATTGGTCTGTTCATATTTTCTATTTCTTCCTGATTCAGTCTTGGCATGTTGTGCATTTCTAAGAATTTGTCCATTTCTTCCAGATTGTCCCTTTTATTGGCATAGAGTTGCTTGTAGTAATCTCTCATGATCTTTTTTTATTTCTGCAGTGTCAGTTGTTACTTCTCCTTTTTCATTTCTAATTCTATTGATTTGAGTCTTCTTCCTTTTTTTCTTGATGAGTCTGGCTAGTGGTTTATCTATCTTGTTTATCTTCTCAAAGAACCAACTTTTAGTTTTATTTATCTTTTAGTTTTATTTATCTTTGCTATTGTTTCCTTCATTTCTTTTTCATTTATTTCTGATCTGATTTTTATGATTTCTTTCCTTCTGCTAGCTTTGGGGTTTTTTTGTTCCTCTTTCTCTAATTGCTTGAGGTGCAAGGTTAAGTTATTTATTCAAGATGTCTCCTGCTTCTTAAGGTGGGCTTGTATTGCTATAAACTTCCCCCTTAGAACTGCTTTTGCTGCATCCCATAGGTTTTGGGTCATTGTGTCTCCATTGTCATTTGTTTCTAGGTATTTTTTTATTTCCTCTTTGATTTCTTCAGCGATCTCTTCATTATTAAGTAGTGTATTGTTTAGCTTCCATGTCTTTGTATTTTTTACAGATCTTTTCCTGTAATTGATATCTAGTCTCATGGCATTGTGGTCAGAAAAGATACTTGATACAATTTCAATTTTCTTAAATTTACTGAGGCTTGATTTGTGACCCAAGATATGATCTATCCTGGAGAATGTTCCATGAGCACTTGAGAAAAATGTGTATTCTGTTGTTTTTGGATGGAGTGTCCTATAAATATCAATTAAGTCCATCTTGTTTAATGTATCATTTAAAGCTTGTGTTTCCTTATTTATTTTCATTTTGGATGATCTGTCCATGGGTGAAAGTGGGGTGTTAAAGTCCCCTACTATGAATGTGTTACTGTCAATTTCTCCTTTTATGGCTGTTAGTATTTGCCTTATGTATTGAGGTGCTCCTATGTTGGGTGCATAAAAATTTACAATTGTTATATCTTCTTCTTGGATCGATCCCTTGATCATTATGTAGTGTCCTTTGTCTCTTCTAATAGTCCTTATTTTAAAGTCTATTTTGTCTGATATGAGAATTGCTACTCCAACTTTCTTTTGGTTTCCATTTGCATGGAATATCTTTCTCCATCCCCTTGCTTTCAGTCTGTATGTGTCTCTAGGTCTGAAGTGGGTCTCTTGTAGACAGCATATATAAGGGTCTTATTTTTGTATCCATTCAGCCAATCTGTGTCTTTTGGTGGGAGCATTTAGTCCATTTACATTTAAGGTAATTATCGATATGTATGTTCCTATTCCCATTTTCTAAATTGTTTTGGGATCGTTATTATAGGTCTTTTCCTTCTCTTGTGTTTCTTGTCTAGAGAAGTTCCTTTAGCATTTGTTGTAGAGCTGGTTTGTTGGTGCTGAACTCTCTCAGCTTTTGCTTGTCTGTAAAGGTTTTAATTTCTCCATCAAATCTGACTGAGATCCTTGCTGGGTAGAGTAGTCTTGGTTGCAGGTTTTTCTCCTTCATCACTTTCAGTATGTCCTGCCACTCCCTTCTGGCTTGTAGGGTTTCTGCTGAGAGATCAGCTGTTAACCTTATGGGGATTCCCTTGTGTGTTATTTGTTGTTTTTCCCTTGCTGCTTTTAATATGTTTTCTTTGTATTTAATTTTTGACAGTTTGATTAATATGTGTCTTGGCATGTTTCTCCTTGAATTTATCCTGTATGGGACTCTCTGTGCTTCTTGGACTTGATTAACTATTTCCTTTCCCATATTAGGGAAGTTTTCAACTATAATCTCTTTAAATATTTTCTCAGTCCCTTTCTTTTTCTCTTCTTCTTCTGGAACCCCTATAATACAAATGTTGGTGCGTTTAATGTTTTCCCAGAGGTCTCTGAGACTGTCCTCAGTTCTTTTCATTCTTTTTTCTTTATTCTGCTCTGCAGTAGTTATTTCCACTATTTTATCTTCCAGGTCACTTATCCGTTCTTCTGCCTCAGTTATTCTGCTATTGATCCCATCTAGAGTACTTTTAATTTCATTTATTGTGTTGTTCATCATTGCTTGTTTCGTCTTTATTTCTTCTATGTCCTTGTTAACTGTTTCTTGCATTTTGTCCATTCTATTTCCAAGATTTCGGATCATCCTTACTATCATTATTCTGAATACTTTTTCAGGTAGACTGCCTATTTCCTCTTCATTTGTTAGGTCTGGTGCATTTTTATCTTGCTCCTTTATCTGCTGTGTGTTTTTCTGTCTTCTCATTTTGCTTATCTTACTGTGTTTGGGGGTCTCCTTTTTGCAGGCTGCAGGTTCGTAGTTCCCGCTGTTTTTGATGTCTGTCTCCAGTGGCTAAGGTTGGTTCAGTGGGTTGTGTAGCCTTCCTGGTGGAGGGGACTAGTGCCTGTGTTGTGGTGGATGAGGCTGGATCTTGTCTCTCTAGTGGGCAGGTCCATGTCTGGTGGTGTGTTTTGGGGTGTCTGTGGCCTTATTATGATTTTAGGCAGCCTCTCTGCTAATGGGTGGGGCTGTGTTCCTGTTTTGCTAGTTGTTTGGCTTAGGTTGTCCAGCACTGTATCTTGCTGGTCGTTGAGTGAAGCTGGGTGCTGGTGTTAAGATGGAGGTCTCTGGGAGATTTTCGCCATTTGATATTATGTGGAGCTGGGAGGTCTCTTGTTGACCAGTGTCCTGAAGCTGGCTCTCCTACCTCAGAGGCAGAGCCCTGACTCCTGGCTGGAGCACCAAGAGCCTTTCATCCACACGGCTCAGAATAAAAGGGAGAAAAAGTAGAGAGAATTAGTAGAAGTATGAAGAAAGAAAGAAGGAAAGGAGGGAAGGAAGGAAGGAAGGAAGAAAGAAGCAAAGAAGGAAGGCAAGAAGGAAAGAAAGGAGGGAGGGAGGGAGGAAGGAAGGAAGGAGGAAAAGAAGGAAAAAAGACAGAAAGAAAGAAGATACAGTAAAATAAAATAAAGTATAATAAAGTTATTGAATTAAAAAATACTTATTTAGAAAAAAAAAGGGACGGATAGAACCTTAGGACAAATGTTGGAAGCAAAGCTATACAGACAAAATCTTACACAGAAGCATACACATACACCCTCACAAAAAGAGGTAAAGGGGAAAAAATCATAAATCTTGCTCTCAGAGACCACCTCCTCAATTTGGGATGATTCGTTGTCTAAAGGAGGGAAAGAAAGAAAGAACGAAGGTAAAGTATAATAAAGTTATTAAAATTAATTATTAAGAAAAAATTTTTTTAAAAAAACCGTGGACGGATAGAACCCTAGGACAAATGGTGGAAGCAAAACTATACAGACAAGATCTCACACAGAAGCATACACACACACATTCACAAAAAGAGGGAAAGGGGAAAAAAATCATGGATCTTGCTCCTAAAGTCCACTTCCTCAATTTGGGATCATTCCTTGTCTATTCAGGTATTCCACAGATGGAGGGCACATCAAGTTGATTGTGGAACTTTAATCCGCTGTTTCTGAGGCTGCTGGGAGAGATTTCCCTTTCTCTTCTTTGTTCTCACAGCTCACAGGGGCTCAGCTTTGGATTTGGCCCAGCCTCTGCGTGTAGGTCGCTGGAGGGCGTCTGTTTTTTGCTCAGACAGGACGGGGTTAAAGGAGCCGCTGATTCGGGGGCTCTGGCACACTCAGGACGTGGTGGGGGGGGGAGGGGCACTGCGTGCGGGGCGGGCCTGTGGCGGCAGAGGCCGGCACGGCGTTGTACCAGCCTGAGGCCCGCCGTGCGTTCTCCCGGGGAAGTTGTCCCTGGATCCCGGGAACCTGGCAGTGGCGGGCTGCACAGGCTCCGCGGAAGAGGGGTGTGGATAGTGACCTGTGCTCACACACAGGCCCCTTGGTGGCGGCGGCAGCAGCCTTAGCGTCTCCCGTCTGTCCCTGGGGTCCGTGCTTTTAGCCGCGGCTCGCGCCCGTCTCTGGGGTTCGCGCTTTTAGCCGCGGCTCGCGCCCGTCTCTGGAGTTCCTTTAAGCAGCGCTCTTAAACCCCTCTCCTCGCACACCAGGAAACAAAGAGGGAAGAAAAAGTCTCTTGCCTCTTCGGTAGGTGCAGACTTTTCCTCGGACTCCCTCCCGGCTAGCAGTGGTGCACTAACCCCTTCAGGCTATGTTCAAGCCGCCAAACCCAGTCCTCTCCTTGCGCTCCAACTGAAACCGAAACCTGAGCCTCACCTCTCAGCCCCGCCCGCCCCGGCGGGAGAGCAGACAAACCTCTCGGGCTGGTGAGTGCCGGTCGGCACCGATCCTCTGTGCGGGAATCTCCCCGCTTTGCCCTCCGCACCCGTTGCTGTGCACTCCTCCGTGGCCCGAAGCTCCCCCCTCTGCCTCCCGCAGTCTCCGCCCGTGAAGGGGCTTCCTAGTGTGTGGAAAGTTTTCCTCTTTCACAGCTCCCTCCCACTGGTGCAGGTGCCGTCCCTATTCTTTTGTCTCTGTTTTTTCTTTTGCCCTACCCAGGTACGTGGGGAGTTTCTTGCCTTTTGGGAGGTCTGAGGTCTTCTGCCAGCCTTCAGTAGGTGTTCTGTAGGAGTTGTTCCACGTGTAGATGTATTTCTGGTGTATCTGTGGGGAGGAAGGTGATCTCCACGTCTTACTCTTCCGCCATCTTCAAGGTTCCTCGGGAGTTAACTTTTAAAGGGGTATTAGATTTGATTAGAAAATAGAAGGAATAACACTGAAACTACAAGTTCAAAACTTCTTGGGCATTATCCAGTTGTGTCATTTGCTAAAGGGTTTGTAAATAAGTTTGTGTAATAAGCATTTGTAAATTTGTGTTGCCTCACTTATTCTAGCTGGTAAATTGCTGCTGCCTAGGAGGAAAAACTATGCCTAAGAAATCCAAGAGTTTATTCCCTGGATGTTTTTTGTTGTTGTTTTTTGTTTTGTTTTTGTTTTGTGTTAACTTAGGTTATTAACAAATGGGTCATTTTGCTGCCATTTTTTCATTTTTCTTTTGTGAATTAGTCAGTCAATGCTATCAAAATGAACACTTTTACTTATATATTCTTTAGGAATCAGAATAGTTAATGGATAAGGACAAGGCGCAAATTTTAGAAACAAAAAATTTAAATTACCACTTGCAAATTTTATCAGTTCTGAATAATGTATTTTATTTAGAAAAACACCTTTTAAATATTATTTACTTTATTGCCTTAACAAGAAATGTAATTTTCTATTAGTGAATATAGTTTTGCACTTGAACAAACATACATAATAGGAAAACTTAATACCTCATGCTAATGTAGCAAAACTATGAATTTCTCTCTAACTTATATTTGTGTATACTGCCTCAGAGGAGTCTAAGTATAGTTCTGTTGATTATGATTATTATATCCTGAATATCTTATAGTTATTCGCTTTTAAAATGTGCCTTGCTTACATTATAAACAGACATTACAAAAATAATACTAGCAGAAGATATAAGAGAGGAATAAATATCTTATAGTTAATCAATATAATTTATGATATTAACATTTTTTGAAAGCCATATGATCATCTCAATAAATGTAGAAAAGAGTATTTTACAAAATCCAACAAGTGATCCTGAAAGAAATGTCTCTTCACACTGGAAATAGAAGTGAAATTCTGCAAACTGGTGAGGAACACCCATGAAAACACTACAGCCAGCATCATATTAAATGGTGAAAAACTAAATATTCTCCCTTTAAGACCCTGAACAAGACAAAAATGTTCACTTTCACAAGGATGATCAACATTGTACTATAGATTAGAGATAGTGCAATAAAAATATTAAAATTAAAAGTATCCTTATTTAAAAGAGGTATAAAACAGTCTTTGTTCATAGGCAAGATGATTGCCTATGTAGAAAATTCCAAAGCATCTATAAAAAAAAGCGACTGGAACTAATAAGTGAATTCAGAAAAGTTGAACGGTATAATATCATTAGAAAAAAGACTGCGTTTCTATATGCTAGCATTAAATGATTACAACTGTGTTAGAAAAGAACATTGGAAACTAAGAAGCATTGCTGAGAAAAATTAAAGACCAAAATAAATAAAGTAATATACTGTAATCATTGACCAAAGACTTGATACTATTAAGATGTTAGAAATAGATGCACATATTTATGAACAACTGATTTCTGATCAAGATATAAATACATATCAACAAGAACATCTAGTCTTGTTAACAACTGATGCTAGAAAAATTATATATCCATATTTTCAAAATGAGCCTTGATTCACACTTCACATCATATACAAAAATTAACTCAAAATGGAATATGGTCCCAAATATAAAAGTTAAAACCATAAATATCCCTGAAGAAAATAGAAGAAAGTTTTGTGACCTTGATTAGGCAAATAATTCTTATACAGGAAAAAAAGCCCAATTTATTAAATAAGTTAATTGATTTATTGAAATCCATCAAAATTAATAGTCTCTACTTTTTGAAAGATACTGTTTAGAGATAAAAATCAAACTAAAGACAAGGAGAAAATATTTGCAAATCATATATCTGATTTAAAAAAACACACTTGTATTCAGAATTTATAAAGAACTCTAGAGATAAGAGAGAAACACTCCAAATGGCAGGGTAAGGACCTCCAAAATCCACTCCTCCACAAAAATATTAACACTGGAAAAAATCAACTTTTTCAGAACTTTGGAAATTAACCAAAGGCTTGAAACAGTTTTCTAAGTGTTTATTCAAGAAAAAGAGTTGACTGTCAGAACAGCAAGAATTGCCACATTTTGAAACTTCCTATTCACCTATTCCTCTCCCCAGCTCCATGGTAGCCTTGAAAACCAGCAGTCTTGAAACAACAGTAGCTATGAAATACAGCAGTCCAGCAGCCACTGGAGAAGGAACACGTTAGAGCTCTCCCCTCAAAAACCCCATCTCCAAAGAATTATCACTATTTGATTTGGAAGCCTCTAAAAGCCCCGTTCACAGAACTTGCCATTATTTAACCTAACTTAGCTCACTCCGTGAGTAAAGCCCCATCCTCAGAGTGTGTATCAAAAAAAAAAAAAAAAAAAAGCAATGTCAGTTGTGTAACATTGCTGCTTCCTAATGCAGTGATCGCAGCTGGGATAAAGAAATGGATGATCGAAGAGATGAAAAGGAAAATCAGCAGAATAAAAAGTCCATAGGAGGCTCTGAAAAGATCTGACATTTTGGGAGCATCTAGAAGGCCATGTGCCTGTGCAAGGATGTGTGCATGCCCAGGAAAGACCTAAGAAAGACATCATTTTTTTTTTTTTTAATTTCTGCCTGACCCTGAGGCTGTGCACAAGCTAGAAGTGAAGGCTGAGGCAGGGTCATAAACTGCCAGAACATGGAAATTATATCTGAATACACACAGAGTCCCTATGCAAACAGTGGGAGAGTTATTGGCTTAAGGTATTTAAGGAAGTGCCTATCTAATTATCACCTGACCACTAAGCTATCAAGCAGTGGTTTCATCAGCTACACATGACAAATAATACAAATTTTAAAGAACTAGTCCAAGAAAGTCATTCAACAAATAAATAGCAACAGGAACAACAGTGTACAGTATTAAAAAAAAATCCTGGGAGCAGGAAGCGTTTGACTTCCATTGTCACCCAATTATATTACTTAAAATGTCCAGTCTTCAACATATAATAAGGACACATGAAAAGAAACAAAAGCTATGCCTCATACTCAGGAGCACAGAATAAAAAGTATCCCTGAGGAAGCCCAGATAGATGATGCTGGATTTACCAGACAAAGACTTGAGCTATTAAAAATGTGTTCAAAGAACTAAAGGAAACATCATCTAAAGAATTAAAGGAAAGTATGAGAACAGTGTCTCACCAGATGGAGAGTATCAATAAAGAGGTAAAAATTATAATAAAAGAAAGCATAGAAGTTCTGAAATTAAAAAAGCATAACTGAAATGAAAAATTCACTAGAGGGGCTATACAGCATGATGAACCAGAAGATGAAAGAACCAGTGAACTTGAAAATAGGTCAAATGAAGTTTTCTAGTCTGAAGAACAGAAAGAAAAAAACATGCAGAAAAAGAACAGAGATCTGAGGGACATCATAAGAGTACTAACATATGCACAGTTGGAGTCCTAGGAAAGGAAAGAAAGGGGCAGAAAGAATATTTGTGGAAACAATGGTCCCAAATTTCCCAGAAATAATGAAAACCATTACTATGCATATCCAACAAGCTCAATAAATTGTGAGTAGGATAAACTCAAAGAAATTGACACCTTTGCCATGATTCTCAAGTAAGAACAAAATTTATTACTCAGGAAAAAAGCTTTCTGGTAGTTACACAATTTTGTAAGCCTCATGCAGTGTATACTATGTAGGAAAAAGTGAAGTTACTCTCATAGATGTTCCCTGGTTCTAGTGACTTATAAACAGAAAGCAAAAAAATATGCACCAGCAAAGGAGACTGTAAAGGAACAGTCGTGTTGATGGAAAGAGAAGCAAAAGAGAGAAGTTTCATGAAAGTTGAAGAAAAGACTTTGAATAAGTTGGTAATGCTGAAAGGTTTTAAGTGCAGTGAAATCTGTGTTACCTGTCTAACCTTTTATTATAGAGAAATGTGGCCCTATTTATAGATGTGTTTGTAATAGAATTTTATGATGGTTTTTACAAAGTGTCAGAAATAATAAAATGCATCTCTTCTGGCAAGGATTTTGCTTACATGTAATCTCATGATAGTTTCAATTTCCTTGAAATATATGGCTTGTCTAACTAGCTTTTAGTTAAAAATCTAGAAAGTAAGGAAGCTTCTAGGTGGCAATGGCATCATCTATAATCAGTGTAAACACTTAGAAATCAGAAACACAAGACTGAAGGAAAAGGATCAGCCATATGTAAGATTACTTTAAAATTATTTGTAATTTGTACATTTAAAGAAATAATGTTAGGTATAACAAGATTTATTGTCAGAGTTCTTTAGTTCTACCTAGAATATGTTGACTTGACCCTAAAACAGGTTGTTAAATTGAGCACAATTTATCATCTATGGAAAGTACTAAAATTTTTTCAGTCCATGCCGTTGATGTGTACACTCTCCTCCCTATATAAACGTGTTAAACATAACCCAATGTGTATTGCCAAATACAAAATTTCTGTTTATTCTATAGCTCTCTTGGGAGTAATGGTATGTCTTCATTTCATTGACTCCTGTAGCAAAGAGCAAGGATGTGCACTCTAGATGTGTCTGAATGAAAAGTTTGATAGTTTTAGCCCACCCTATTTAGATGGAAAAAAAGTAAGTCTTCATTTTTTTTAGTTGTGCCATTTTTACTGAAAACTCATCAACTTTGAACTTAGAAGGAAATAAAATGTTTGCAAACATTGGACAGGAAAACAAAAGACCAGCAGATAATGTTCCATGCCATGTTTTGGTAGTTCGAATTCCCTGTGCTGGCAGCTCACTGCAGGAGGACTGTATCCCATTCCACAAGGGAGGATGGGATTTGTAAAAGAAAATCCTACGGAAAAATGTGCAAAATGGAAAAATCTAAGAAGTAAACCACTTTTTTTCATTTGATTTGGTTTAATTTTTCTCTCTGGTTAAAAATAATAAGAATAACAATTGTTATTTTAGATGTTTAAGATTCACAAATTAGTTGACTAAACACAATGTTACCTTTGCATAACAATATTACCTAGATGTTAATACTGCTAAAATACGTGAAACATCCTATGATTTCCAGGAAAGGGGAAATCACTATAGTATTTAAACATTTACTTTCTTAAAAATTCTAGTGACTCCATCTGTGTTTATACATTTGGAATAGTTTTGGGTAAAAATAATTAGGCTCAGTCATAAAATCTAACATCTGATCGCTAATCTACTGTATACCTGTAAATGTAAGAATGATTTCTGACTGGTTTAGTTTTCCTTGAATCAGATCTGTTGTAGAGATGTGTTAGCTCATTTAGGCCACCCAAGTACTGTTAAAAACAACAACAACAAAAAAAAACTGCTGGATTTGTGCTGGGGACTTTTTTCCTGAAAGAAATAATGCACTTTTCAAATTGCTGAATTCAGATCCATTTTTATATGTACTGAAATAAATAACCTCATGTCTCTGTGCTACCAAAGATCCCATAGTACTCTCTAGCCTGAGATATACTATCAGTCCAAATTCCTTAGTCTCGACCACCTTCTCAAACAACTTCATCTTTGGATGCTTCCTTACACCTACCATTTCCTACCAGGCCCTCTAAAATCACTGTTCCCTGGGTTTGTGGTTACTTTTCACACTGTCCTTTCTCTAGTCCATGCTTTCTCCTTGTCCAGGATGCTCTTTCCTGTCCCCTACTCCATCTCCATCAAACACTTATGAAATTTCCTTTACATCTCTCAAGCAGAGTTAGTTAGTTAAATATGTCTAGGACTCTTCTAAATATCTGCAGACACAGCGGACAAGAAGAAAAGTCTACAATTCCAGGTAACCTTAGAATGCTATGGTGGAGGAACTCCGGTTCTCCATTATAGGTCCAAAGCTAAGAAAGTGTCTTAGTGGTGATGATTGTCTTCAACACCCCCTGATTCTTTTACTCTTTTCCTCTAAGGGAAGAACCTTCATGCTGTCCCTTGGTTATTTTGTGTCTCCCACCAGAGAGGTCCAACCAAATCTTTTTAGCCTTGTAGTCTTTCATGCACCAGATTTAGGACTCTTCTGCAATCAACATTTCTTTAAAGTTTTAAGTTCCTCAGTGTCTTGCTTTGTTCTAGGTGATGGCCAGCTAGTTAATACAAGGGAGTCCCTGATAATATGCTAATGGACATTCCTGGGTAAAATGAGACAAACATTAGCACAACCCCCAGCAGATGCATTTTAAGCTTCAAGGTCCTTCACTTTGCTGTACACCAGAAAGTAACACAACATTGTAAATCAACTATACTTCAATTTAAAAAAATGAAAAGAATACATAAGTTTCAATTTATGATACATATTTGTGTGATGTACAAAGTCCAGTTATTACTGGCTATACTGGCATAAAGAAAGCTCTCAGCAACACTTAGACCTCCTGCTCTGAATCTCATCCCTGGTTGTGACAGGGTAAGAGGTGGCATTGAGATATGAGAGATATGAGGGAGTCTTAAGGAAAGAAGCACTGGAAGGAGGTAGGGACATTTAAGTCAGCAACTGCACAAGGAAATTTAAACTGCCCTGAAAACTTACAGCCTTTCCCAACTTTAACAGTAATCCTAACATTTACATGACATTACTAAAGAATTGTGAACCTGAAAGGAACTTTTTATAAACTTTCAGGAATAAAATAGACATTCTGAGCAACCATGAAAAAGAAAGACTGATACTTTTCTATTCTCTGTAGAGAAGATAGTTTTAAATTATGGCCAAATGAATGAGTAGTCAGACAAAAAATGTAATATTAAGGTTACCAGGCAGATAATTAATTTTTTACATTTTTTGTGATTGTTGTAGTATTTATGACTTTTAAATTTGCACTATTTATTTTGTTTCTTATTCTAAAAGTTCCCTGATCTAATTTTATATTATTTTTTCTTAAAGTGGACTCTGCAAACAATATAAGCTTAAGTTTCCACAAAACATGGATCTGCCTTTAACTGTTAGTTATTTCATTATTATTATTATTATTAATTCAATGTTTCTCCAGAGAACTTTTATATTTAATAAGAACTTTATTTCTGGAAACAATGTTTTAACTCAAAGAAGCTACTCTAATGCAAGGAATTTCAAGCTCAATAATAAATCAATAAAGGGATTGTTTCCTAATGTAGCTGGTACCTAGGGAAGAGGAAGTTACTAAATTTTTTCTAGTGAATTAACCAGTCTTCTTTGAGTCTTCCACTCTTTGAACGATTTCTCCCACTTATGTCATAACCTTGGCAAACTCTTTATGGAACCCCTTTGTGACTTGAAAAAGACAGCCCTTTTCCAATAATTCTGGGTAGAAGAGATTGCCCCTGAATATGAAGTGGAGAAATTGATGAGGCCATGGCAGATTCTCAAATTAAAAAGATTTAAAATCTAAATTTAAATTAAGATGTTAAATTAAAAGTCTCATTATAGTCAGGATGCGCTAGGTACATTACAGTAACAATCAAACCTTGAAACCAAGATGATTTAATACAGACAAGTGTTTCTTGCCCATGCAAACTTTGTGGGAGGTCTGGTGACACTGCAAGGCTACTCCCTTCTAGAACTGATTGTAGGATCAAGGGTGTTTCATTTTTCAGTCTTGAGAACTATTGGGCAGGAGAGGAGTAAGAGACATTTCATGTAAGAAATGAAGATATACACAAGAGATATTTCACACAAATGCGTCAAAGCATCTGAACTAAAATGAAAAACATTTTTACGTACCACATTATGTATGTAATAAACATCTCTCCCTATTTTATCCCATTTCTGATTCTCCAACTTTATTCCCAGGTAAAGCTCACCAAAGGGGTAAGAGTCAAGTAAGATATGGCTTGAGGTCTAATAAAAGGGGAGCTTTAGAGACAAATTAGGGACTTCCTTGGTGGTCCAGTGGTAAAGAATCTGCCTTCCAATGCAGGGGACATGGTTTCAATCCTCGGTCCGGGAACTAAGATCCCACATGCCACGGAGCAACTAAGCCCATGCACCACGACTACTGAGCTCACGTTCCTCAACAAGAGAACCCCCATTCTGCAAACTACAGAGCCCACGCACCGGGGAGCCCACACACCACAACTAGAGAGAGAAAACCCACGCACCACAACTAGAGAGAAGCCTATGCACAGCAATGAAGAGCCCGCGCACTGCAACAACAACAACAAAAAGATCCCGCATGCCACAACTAAGACCCAATGCAGCCAAAAAATAAGTAAATAGAGACAAATTACATGAGATCTTTTGATCAACTGATTGTTTTTAAAAAATTGAAAGTGTAATGATTTGTTTTTTTATAAATCAAAGTGTCATAGATTTTTAAATGGCCATATCAAATTGCTATATACAAAGCCAAAAAATGTTATATCTGTGACTTATTTTATGAAGTTGGTTATCGCTACTCCATCTTCAAGAAGGTGGAGCATGGCTTCCCATTCCTTAATTGTGCATTGCACATAAAAACTTTCTCCAAATAGGACAGTATGGAAAATGGGCGGGGAAGAGGTGGTAACTTTATAGTGGAGAAACTTGACAAACACTATCTCATCCAATGAAGGTTAACATCAACTGCAATACATTATGTTGATCGTATGTACCCTTAATGTGATGTGATGAAAATGGCACATTAATTCTTGTGGTTTTCCTTCTGACTACACATAACCAGAGTCTAACCACAAGAAAAATATCAGACAAATCTTAACTGAGAGATATTCTACAGCATATCTAACCAGTTATCCTCAAAACTTTCAAGGTCATCAGATATAAGCAAAGTCTAAGAAACTGTCACAGCCATTGTTCATTAATTATAACAAATGCATCATACTAATGTTAGATATTAATAAATAGATAAAGCAGTGGAAGGTCTATAGGAACTCTGTTACTATCTTTGCAAGTCTTCTGTAAATTTAAAGTTGTTCTTAAAAAGCTTATTTTAAAAAAATACCAAAAAATGTAAAAAAAAAGATCTATAAACCATAAGTATAATGCTCATTGTAGGCTAAACATTTTAAAATTGTGAAACAGTTATTTAGCATATGGTACTCAATAGCTCATACAAAATGTGTCTATATATGAAATCTAAATTCTGTCTATAATATTTAGTATTTAAAAGTCAAAACTAAAGATTATACAACCAGTAACAAGCAATTATGGATGAATGGATAGATAGATAAATGGACAGGAGATAGAAAACTAGAAGATAGATAGATTGATAGAGATGATAAAGAATGTAATGAGGTTTAAAAAAATAAACACATCAGTCCATTTGTTTAAAAGTATGATTACTACAAAAATAAATAGCTGATAGCAGATTTTCAAGAAACTTCAAAGTATATTCACTAATAAGTGATATATTTAGTGAAGGAGCCTGAAGAGAGATCAACCAATCAACAAAACAAGTTAACAAACATCCATAAAGAAGAAAGGAGAAAAAAATTAATAGATTTTTGAGAATATCCTAGCAGCTTCTAAAAGTTTTATTATCATCCTATTTTTGTTACAGTATTCTGCCCACACTTCTAAAATAAACCCCTTGGTGGTCCTACCAAAAATTTCATGATACACATGTCAAAAAATACAAATCTACATTTATTTTATTAAAAGTCCAAATTATGCCTCAAATAAAGACTTTGTAATTTTTTTACTGGAAGAGAATAATAAAAGATCTTTCCCTGGATTGATAATAATTAGGTTAATGAAAATTGTACTTAAATTTATAGCTATAATATAATGACAGTCATTTTATAGTAAAATAGCAAAATTTTATATCTAATATGTTATTGTTTCTTGTCAATATATTGAAGCTTTGGCCTTAATTCAAAAATATCACCTTTGCTAAACAAAATTTAAACACCCCTCTTTGGGAATAATCTTCAGAACCTCTCTCTAATTAATTTGAGTACTTTTAGTTTCTGTAATTTTCCCCATGAGAAGTTAAATTTTATTTTTGAAACTGTCAAAATATCCTTCAAAGTAAAGCTTTGTGATAAGTTTGAGGATTTAAATAAATAATTGACAAAAAATATGAAGGGGTGTGTATGTGTGTTATATTAACTTTAAAAGAGTTCTGAACTTTTTTATGCAATGACCTCATAAATAAAGGGAATTTCTTCCCAAAATAGCTTCTTTAAAATAAATGTGTGGATTTTGCTACTTACATTACAAACCACCTTTTATATGCTCCTCACGTAGATGTAGTGTTCTTAAAATAATCAGCCAAAATGATATGCTTAGTTTCCAAGAACTTATATAAGTTTCATATTCTGATAATTTCTAGGTTCCTTGTTATTTGTAAATGGTTGTGGTCAATTAAGCTGATCACAATTTTGGACATATTCTACTTGATTGCATTTGTATTGAACCAAACAAGGAAATACTGAAGAATCTTTAGAAAGTCATGAAAAGATAAAAACGAAAATAATATAATGCTAAATTTTTAGTCATAATTGTATTAATAAATATAATGATAATAGATATTTTGTTGTAATTTAAGAAACACATTAAGTGGAATAAACAGAATCATTTCAAAAACAAAATACTCAGTGTTAAGGAATAATGATGATAATGTAGCTATTTCTGAATTTTTTTAACTGCAGTTTATTTAACAGAAAATAAGATAGTTGTTCAATCAAAAATAAGTAAATTGTACATTGTCTCTCACTTAGAGACCTCATCTATTCTAAGCCACTGAGACATGCCTAATGTAGTAAGGAACCATCATCAGTAGAGACCATCACCCGTGTCCCAAAACTCTTGCCACTTCATCTAAGCTTCTTGATTGCATGCATTCTTTTTTTTTTTTTAACATCTTTATTGGAGTATAATTGCTTTACAATGGTGTGTTAGTTTCTGCTTTATAACAAAGTGAATCAGCTATACGTATGATTAGTAACAGTTGATACTGGGTAGGATTTCTGATTTACATAAATCTGATTTAGCAATCCAATTCCACATATTAGCTAAAGTTGAAAAAGAAAAAACAAACTAAAAAGAAAAAAGTGGATTGAAGCTAGGAAATGTAAAAAGATTTTTAAAATACTAAAAACAGTACAGAGCATCTGGAGTGTGGTCAAACGGTCCAATACAATGATGCAAAAGAGAGGCAACAGAATGCAACAATTCAATATTTGAAGAGATAACAGCTATGTTTCAAAACTGACAAAACACATCAAGCTACAGATACAAGAAGTTCTATAAACACCAATCTCAATTAAAACAAATAAAATCGTATCTAAAATGCTTGAAAAACAAAGGAAAAGAGAATAGTCTAATTGAGAAAGAGAGAAAATCGACAGTGACTTCAAAGTAGCAATGGTAATGCCAAAGCTAAAATCCCCACAGAAATTAAGACACTGAAATGGCATTTTTAATGTGTGAAAATAAAATAACTGCTAATTGAAAATTCTATATTCAGTAAAAAAATATACCCTTCCAAGAATGAAGGTCAAATTCATTTTTAGATAAACAACTGAAAAAATTTGTCACCAGTATTAATATTATAAGTTATACTAATGGAGTTCTTCCCATAGAAGAAAAATATTCTCAGATAAAATAAAAACAGAAAGAAATAAAGAGAAACAGAAATAATAAATTCATAGATACGTTAATAAATATTTAATATAAAAAATAATGGAGTCCTTTGTCATCTAAAGTATATATAAACCTAACATATATTATGGTAATAAGGTAAAATATATATATATATATTTAGAGCATATATTTGTTTATATCTATTTAGAAGGGAATATATGCATTTAAGTGTTCCAGGGTCCTTGAATTTATCAGGAAGTGAAGAAAATATCAGGTTTTAATCAGCCAATTTTATACTGTAATTTTCTACTGGCACAATATGTAGCTAAAATGGTACAATATAAAGCAGTTTTAAAAATTTTTATAGTAAACTAAAAGAGATAGGGAAATGGTAGATTTAAACCCAAATATGTTAGAAATTATGTTTAAATTATCTAACTACTGTAATTAAGAGACAAAGGTTGTCATATTAATTTTTAAAATGCAGCTGCTTTGGCTGAAAGCATACACCTAAATATAAGGACACAGAAATGTTGAAGTAAAAAGATAGAAAAAATAAATAACAGGCTATTAATAACCAAAACAAACAAGGCAAAACAACACACACACAAAAATAACCTGGTATAGTTATATCAGAGGTTTAAGGAGCAAATTTTAGAAATAAAAAAATAGGATTAATCCACCAATATGAAAAGACAACTCTAAATTTGTATATACTTAATATCATAATCACAAAATATATAAATGCACATACTCACACTATGTTGTGTGTGTGTAAATTAGGCTGCCTCCAAAATGTATATACAAATGGAAAGGGCCAATAATATCCAACGTAATTTTGAAGAAAAATAAGTTTTGATGACAAAATTTATCAAAATTATTTACTAATTTATCAAAATTTAGTAATTTGTCAAAATTATTTACTAATTTAAAATTTATTACTAGACTACAGAATTAAGACAGTGTGGTTTTGACTCAAGCATAGACAAGTAGACCAGTGAGTCAAAAACAGAAGCACATATATGTCAGTGGACTAAGAAAAAGAAGACACTACAAAGCAAAGAGCAAAGGCTGGTCTTTTTAATAAAAAGTTCCAACTCAACTGGATGTCCTTAAGGGGGAAAAAAGGATCTTGCTCTATAATTGTAACATATGGAAAAGTAGGTTCTGGGTTGGTTGTGAATATATGTATGTGAAAGTTAAAACACTAAATCTTGTAGAAAATAATATAAGATGTTATGACTTTGGAGAAGACAAAGTTTTCTAAACCAGGACATGATAAGTGTTACCCCTAAAAGAAAAGATCAAGGATGTCGAGCAACTGGATTGTTCATCCAGCACTGACAGAAGAATAAATTAGTACATCCACTATGGAATACTGTTTAGTAAGATCTCATAAAGCAGTAAACACATATAGCCTATGACTCATAATACCATCCATGGTATATACACAAAGAAATGTGTACATGTATGCACCTAAAGACATGTACATGACAATTCATGGGGACAATACTGAAAATAGCTCAAAGTTAGAAACACTTCAAATGTCCTGTAATGTAGAAAGGATAAACATATTCACATAATAGAATATGAAACGTCAGTGGAAATAAAAATCATGGCCACATGCAACAATATGGATAAATCATTCTGAGTCAAGGAAACCAACAAAAGAGTGTGTGTTATATGTGTATTTTCACACAGACAAAAACGGTCACTTTTAGGAAGGAAAGGGACATGATAACAGAGACAGAGGACAAGGTGGTATGGGAAATTGCCAAAATGGTCCTGTCTCCTTTCAATAGAAAAATAAATGAAAAAACTGTTGTATACTAATACATGGAATAATGCAAATCAGCTAAAATAAATGGAGAAGAGCTAAGATGCACTTGGGAAATAAATACTGAGTAGAATGATACAAATTGATCACTATATAATTTTAAGCATACAAGGCAATGCTATATACTATTTGCTATGTATAGAAGATATGAAAACATTCACAAGAATGATAATTCAAGACAGCAGACTCAGAAGAGGGAGACATGGAATGTGAGCAAATTAAAAATATATCAGAACATTTTAATGTATCTAATAAAATTGGCAAAATATGGAAATAATAAGATTTAATAAAGTTGGGAAATGGAAATGTTTCTTTTCTATATTATTCCTCATCACTAAGGGACACGTCAGTTAGGAAGTTAGCTTAAGAAACATCAGGGAGTCACAGACCCAGAGCCATCCCAGTGCCAAGAGCCCTTACCATTCACTTTCTCTGTGTCTGCCCCTGAGCAGATGCAGAAAATTACTTCAGTTATGGTAAACAACTCCGTACCTATATTGTTTTAATTTGTAATAATGAAAGCAGGTATTACTGTCTATCTCTGTACGGTGTTTCCCAGGTATTCAAATAGCACCTGACACATGGTGGACACTCACATATTGTGGACTATTGTTACACAAATGAACGATTGTAAAGATAGTGGGTATTGGATCCCTACATCTGGATAATTTGTCAGATCTCCTCTTGCCCCAAATATATTTCCCTTTTCATTATTAACCAATTTTCTCATTTTCAACAATTAAATCTCCAAGCTTATTTTGCTTTCATCTTTTCCTTCTTTCTTTCTGTTTTAAAGTAGTATTTCTTTCAAAATTCAATCATCTCACTTGAGCTATGAATCCTATTTCCTCTTGCTTTCTTGTGGACTTAACTAATTTTGTTATCACTCAAATATCAGAATTTCCCCCATCTTTAATAAATCATCTCCACTTTTTTGAAAAACAACCCAGTATCTCCAACATTTGAAAACAAAGTCCCATAACCTCCTCAAAGCCTCCCAGTCACAGCTTCACTTTTTAGTTATTCTTCAGAGACAAATTTCCAAGAACAATTGTACATACTTGCCACCTCCTCTTTCTTGCCTGCATTCCCACTTTAACCAATCAAACTTGATTTTCTATTTAACACTCAGTTTAAACTTCTCTTTTCATATTCAGCAATGTCCAAACTGTTGCTATTGATACATTCAAAGAATATGTTTTTGTATTTATTTTATTCTGAATCACTACCTCATCTGATACAGTTCATTGTTCTCTTTTATATTCCATGAGCCCACTCTACTATGTAACAAATCACTTTTCTTCTCCTCCACTCAGCCTCCAAATACTGATATTCCCCTCCTTCTTTTGGTTCTCTTCTTGTCTCTCCAACCGTACCTTTCCATAAAGCTCCATACCAATATCTTTCAAATCATTATCTATTCCAATATTCTTCTTTGTATTGTAAAAGCTCATATCCATCTGCTCAGTTTGACCTCTTCACTAGGATAGATATTTTTCCAAATTTAAAATGTTCAAAATTAGGTCACTTATTCCACAATAGCTCTAAGCTTCTCCCTTAAGAACTCCCCAATTCACTCCCAGACTTCCCAGTAAGTCAGTCTTTACTTCTCAGTTAGTGGATACCACGTTCCATCTAATTGCTTAAGTCGGAAATACAGGGATTATTCTTGACTCTTCCCTTTTTTGTTTACTTGCCTTATAATATATTAGCATCTTCTGTAAATTCTATCATATTAAATTTTCTGAAATCTCTTTACTTCATGTTTCATCATCACTCCCCTTAACGTAATGTCTTCCCAGGCTTAGTACATCAGCTTCCTAACTGGCTTTCCCATTTTCACGTTACCTCTTTTATTTCCTTCACAAGTCTAAAATAAAATAATGTCGTTTCCCTGCTAAAATGATGTTCCAGAATTCTAAAGATATAAATTATATATATTTAAATGGGTCTCAAAGTGCTGTGTAAACTGACTACAACCTATTTTTCTAGTCCCATCTCAAATATTTGTCACTGTTGATGTCTAGGTACACCATCCTCCTTTCAATTCTTCCCAAACAAAAAATTCTTTTCCAATTCATGACCAATGCACATGCTATTTCTGCTTCCAGGTATACTGATATTCTCACTCTGCACTTATATGGCTTCTTCTCATCTTTTTATTTTTATCTTAAAAGTCATCTCTTCAATAAAGTTTTTGCTAACTACCCTATAGAAAGATAACTTTAATTTGTATACAAAGCATTCAAGTATAAAAAAGGAGAGTCAAACAAAGGAGTATAAAGCATCCAAGTGTGAAAAGGGAGTATGACTTCATATATACTTATACCAATTTACAATTCTGGTTTTTGATCTATTTTTTACTTTAGAAGGTAAAGCAGGTCCACATTTTCCTTGTTCACCACTGATCATCAGCATTCAACTTAGTTGCTGAAATACACTAGGTATAACAGCAAATATTTGCTTCATGAATAAAATATGAAAGAATGAAAAGCTATTGAATAAAGAAGATTAATAAATTTAACATAAAATCTCAGAAAATAATGGTTTCTTATTTGTGCAGTGCAAATTAGATAAAATTTAAAGTTTATTTTTTCTATGTCATGCAAAATAAATATTCTTATGAATACCTAGATACCATATCTCATCCTTATTCAGTTAGTCACCATAATGATTTTCCCTTCATAGCGGGTAAATAATAGTAACAATTAATAGAGTTATTATCCCATCAGGAACTTGTAGAAAACTTTTGGGCATCTGAAGAGTCCAAACAGAATACCAGCCCTAACAACTCTAATTTTCATAAACATGTGCACTGGCATGCACACACACACACACACACATACACGAGTAATATGATGTATATAAATGACTTGGAAGAGGAAGTAAACTATGGAATAACAGCACTTGCAATCTGTTGCTGACATCCAATTACCTAAGTTAAGCAGAACAAGGCAGGCTTTTGCATAACCCTGGCAAGAGCAAACAAACCTGGGTAATTGGTACCTGAAGGCAGACGATTCACTGTAGACTCCTGTAAGATATTGCTCATTTAACTGAACAATATAAATTAAGTGTATATACTAATGGGTTCTAAATTAGCTGTAATTCCCGAAGAGAACATCCAGGTATTATTGCGAATATCTCAAAGAAGTTATCAACTCAATGTTTAGTTGGAGGCAAAAAGGCAAGTAAGATGTTAGGTCGGGTTAAGATCATTGAAACTCATCATGGAAAACATTCTGTCAGTAAATAAACAAATGATCATGAGCTACCTCAGGAAATGCATTTACTTGAGATGATACTATGTTAAAATCATCTGAAATTTCCATTTAAAATAGTGTTAATGTGTCAGATTTATGTCAGTACTTTTTTATTTTTAGGAAAATAAATAATTAGTTAGGAAGCTGTGCATTGTGAGACACAACCATGATACAACATGCACAGTTCCCTGATGATCTGCTAATGTCAGAAAAAAAAGTACAGCATATGAGATAGGGTAGATATTAATGTAAAGAATAACTACTAATTTTCAAGGGGAGGAAAGAAAATCAAATGATGAGGACAGTTGTTGTTAAGCGAGATGTGAGTTTGATGAGGCTGGTATGAGGCAAACAAATCTAGTTTACTGTGTTATTTATCTCAAGATATCTTTCTTCAGTTTTTTATGATTGTTTACTCATCCTGTCAAAAAAACTGAGCAAAAAATAAGCTGTGTGGCTGTGTTTATACAATGCTAAAACAACTGATGGAGCTCCCATAGCTCTTATACTTGCTTTTATTAGAGAAATTATAAAATCATAGTAATTATTTGATATTGGTTCATCTCTTCCACTCTTCAGTGAGTTATTCAAAGCAAAACTCAATATTCAATAATATATGCCTAAGATCCCAGCTTCTGGGATCTGGCATTTGGGGATCAATAAACATTAGTTGGATAAGTGAATGAATGAATGAGGTCACTTGCAAATGAATGAATTGGTTTCATTTTCATAGCAGCAAGGAAAAACTGTCACTGCTTCCTGAGGTATGAAACTATATTCCTCAACTGGAGAACGAAAGAGCTTGGAATAAAATAGCTCTGTTATAAATATAAATATTAGATACACTTTATTAAGATGACCAAATAAATTATTAAGCTCTATGCTTGCTTATCTTTTTAGATCAGTATCTAATTTCCTTGAGAGATTTGATCTATAACTATGTATTGTATATCTTCTCATACAGAGTTATGGATGCTATCGATTGAATGAAAAAACAACATGTATGGTCCCACAAGCATGGATCTTAAAAGCAAGCTGGAAAAACTGCACAAGCTATTAAAAATGTGATAACTCTTGTCAAAAGAGAAATATAGGTTAATATGCAAACATATGGCAAAATTTGTCCCAGTTAAGGAGGTCAGGAAAATTTCCTCTTAAACCTGTTCCAGTCAGGAACTCAAAGATGAGTTAGGTAGGTGAGCTGACAGAAGTTAAGAGTAGAACTGGAAGTTTTGTAAGGGAAAAACTTGGAGAACAAAGAGGTGAGCAGTACTAGTAAGCAGGGCATAGGCAGCTTTCTGAACATACACACACTTGTGGGCCACCTTGAGACTTTTGAACTTGATCTTTAGGATAATGGGTCATTGAATATTCCGATAAGGGGAGTAACATGTTCCAGCTCATGTTTATAAAATGATTACTCTAGTTGCCTCGTGCAGGATGGATTTGGATAGATATTCCAAGAGTGATACAAATTAGGGGGCTATTGCATTCACACAAAATAGAGTAAGAGAGACTTATGGGCAATATAAAGTGCATAATATTCACAATAGAATATAGGATGTATCAATTCTCAATGTCAAAAATGTAGTAATTATTTTGAAGCATACTAGAAGATATAATTAATATAATAGCCTTCTGACATGATGACGGGATAAAGTACCACCTATAAAGTCTCATTCTGTACATACTTTATACAGAGTTCTGCCATTTACTTCTTGATTATCATATTACTTCTCTATGCAGCTACCATCATACGGACTCAACTGTTCATTTAAACCGCCAGTCAGTTTAACAATCAGCCTATTGAAATTGGTGAAATTTTACTAATTGAAAATTTTACTTAATTGAATCAGTGAAAATTTTCATTAACTTCTCTGGTTAATTAAATTGGTAAAAATTAATTAGGTATCTTGGCCTCTTGGCTTTTGTTTATTATTATTGTTATTGTTTTGTTTTGTTTCATTTTGATAAAGACTTAAAATGGTTATGCTCTTATACAATAGAAATAAAAGTGATCCTGTGAAATATGTCCTTATTCTGAAATACATGAACCAGAAAACATTGGGGCATCAACAAGCCCAGTTTTCCCTTCACGTTACCTCCTTTTCTTCCATTCTTCTACACACTGGTATTTTCCACCGTTTCAATACCTTCAATTATGGTAATAACTACCAGGAACTTAAACTTATAGTAAGACATATCATTTGCTTTCCATTATAGATATGATAAAAATTTGCTTCATAGAGAGAGGGAAGCATATTACTTTCTGAAAAGTAAGCATTGCCCTGTTCCCTTATGAATAAAACTATGCTATAGCAGTAGGCTGCCAAGAGTTACACTATATTTCCTTAGGATTAGAGGCAACGCTTCACTTTTGATAATGTACTTGGAAAGATAAAATGCATCAGAAAACTCTATTCACTAAATTTATCATTCACATAGTTGGCTTATCATAGTTAGTCACATAATTCATAGACTGATTAAGTGCAAAGTGAATTAATCATGTAACTAAATATTTTCAAGACAGTGCATGAATGATAGAGTTAATCAATAATGTTCCCGAACTCACTTTACTAGCTATTAGCACAGTATTCTTTATTTTGGCAAATGGTAGAAAATCTATATTTGGAAGTCACTCAGAATCAGAGGTCCAAGGCCAATACTAGGCATAATTATGAAGAATCAAATATTTCTTTACAAGTCTCCAGACTTTTTAGATTTTATTCTGAATCTTTTTAGCCCATTTAACCTGACACTTAAATCCCTACAACACAATTTTGAAAGACCCATGGAAGTTGAGTTTATTTCTGGAAAGTGCATGCCTTTCTCTTCTTTTATATAAAACTAATGATGGAAATTCTTTCTAAAAAACTCATTTGTTATTTAATATTTTATTGAAGACTCATTATGAAGGGCACCTACTAAAATTGAAGAGCAGGGCTTCCCTGGTGGTGCAGTGCTTGAGAGTCCGCCTGCCGATGCAGGGGACACGGGTTCGTGCCCCGGTCCGGGAAGATCCCACATGCCGTGGAGCGGCTGGGCCCGTGAGCCATAGCCGCTGAGCCTGAGCATCAGGAGCCTGTGCTCCGCAATGGGAGAGGCCACAACAGTGAGAGGCCCGTGTACCGCAAAAAATAAAAATAAAAAAATAAAATTGAAGAGTAATTAAAAAACAATGAAGGGCTAAAGAAATTGAGGAAACCAACTTGAATATTGTCTTGCTCATAACCCTTAAAACCCTTCATTAATACCATTCTGTCTGGATTGCTTTGTCTGCCATTTAAATCAAGTCTTCTGAGATATAAAACCATCTTATTCTGTCCATTAAAAAATACCAACTCTGCTGCCAGTTCTTGTAAATAAATAGTCATGAATGTCTGCAGGAGACAGGCTCATCTAGTACCACCATCCTTTTAAAGAGAAAAAACAAAAAAACAACTCAGAGGCATTATTTCAAACTATATACATCTATTCACTCATTGACACCTGGCCAATTTCCACATTTCTAAAGCCAGAGATAATTTATATGTTCAACCTAAATAGATAGAACAGGAAACAAATGGGAATAAAGCAAAACCAAAACAAGACAAAAAGCAACAACCTTTGTTCTTGCCATGTTCAGAAAACTGCCATATTCAGGAAAATGATGGGAGAGGGAATAGAATTGCCTTTCAATATTTCTTGAAGACACGATCCAAGGCAGAAAAGTAATCCCACAGCTGGAAATCACCCAGCAACCATGGCACCTCAGCAATAGCAGTGAGTTTGTATTTACTCCATCCTCCAACACTCCAAACTCACTAAGCTTACTGCTTCACCTCGTGCTTGACTACCTTGCAAGAACTCACAACCATCCATTTCTAGCCAGAATCGGATCAAAAGCATGACCCTGACAAGCTCCCATTCTTGATTATGGCATATTTTGTTATTTTTGAAGCTATAAATAAGGTCAAAATTATAACACAGGTAAACTTTGACTTGATGTCTTACCAAAGATTCTCACATCATTTCTTGATTGCCTAAAATCCCCCATGGTGAAGGCCATATGGGTGTCCACTTCCTCGTAGAGTTAAAATAAGTCATTTAACATAATTAAGATTATTCAGTAATAATCATCTTAATACCTTGATGTTCACCTTTGACCTTTTAATATGACCAAATATTCAAATACATGATTAATAATAGTTATAGTATTGAGGCCAAAATATTGATTATTCCCTATACCTATATAATGTAGTGTTTTAATAGATATTTTACAATATATATTTTGCTATATAAATAGTGTAATTTACATCTTTGGCATTTTGGTCTATTTCTTAGGATGTAGTCCACAAGTTAGAGTTATGAAATCAAAAGAAAAAACATATTTGAACTTATTTCCCAAAACTGTGCACATGTACATGCAATACATGGGAAACAAATTTTCACTGCTATTTGAACAACATTCTATTCCCACAAATGTAAAATATTACCATATCTTAACCCAAACAATAAACAAAAATCACAAGGATTGTTGGTGTGTTTGCAGATCAATGAAAAGCAATAGACAGAACTGCAACAAATTCCGTACTTTAATTATATATAGAGATGCTGGATATAACATACTAAAGTCTGTGATTACTATGTATTACTAGGCCAGGAAAACAATAACTTCAATCATTATTAGGTGGTATTATGCCACTATAAATACAATTAAGTTGTAAAATCCCCTAGTTTGAAAATATTCCTTTGACTACTTTATCAATTTGGAGTTTCTTAAATTGAGGAACTTGTAAACATACCGGTTCCTACCTATTCTCAGCCAGAAATTTTGATTAATTTTTCTGGGATGGAGGGGTGGGATAGGGAGGGTGGGAGGGAGGGAGACGCAAGAGGGAAGAGATATGGGAACATACGTATATGTATAACTGATTCACTTTGTTATAAAGCAGAAACGAACACACCATTGTAAAGCAATTATACTCCAATAAAGATGTAAAAAAAAAAATTTTTTTTCTGGGATGGGCACGTATATAGGTTTGGGTTTTTCAGAGGTATCCAAGTATTTATTTTTAGCAGCCACAGCTGAAAATTACAGCTTTAGATAAAGAAATCTTTGTGTGTGTGTGCATGTGTGCATGTGTGTGTGTGTGTGTGTGTAAAAGCATGTGTTAAAGCAAATAAACACATGTGAGTGATATAGACTGAGAATTCAGTGACCTTATACACAATTCCTGGCTATCCAACTGATTTCTCTAAGAAGATATAATGGACCTGGAAAACTTCCAGAGAGAGGAAGCAAAACTGATAATAGGAATGAGGATTAGTTTGGCCACAGTTACCAGAGAGTACAAGATAATATTCCCTGCTAAAAATAACTCACATATTCCACAAATTCAAAACTTCTTTTCCTTTATAAAGAAATGCTTGGGCTTCCCTGGTAGTGCAGTAGTTGAGAGTCCGCCTGTTGATGCAGGGGACAGGGGTTCATGCCCCGGTCCGGGAAGATCCCACATGCCGCAGAGCGGCTGGGCCCGTGAGCCATGGCCGCTGAGCCTGCGCGTCCAGAGCCTGTGCTCCGCAACGGGAGAGGCCACAACACTGAGAGGCCCGCGTACCGAAAAAAAAAAAAAAAGAAATGTTTGAGCACAGAAGTATAAAATAAGATCAGTCATGTATTAGCATTATTTTAGTCAAAACAACAGAAATAAAGCAAAAATTATAGCAACTGAGTTGGTTGTAAAGTCTAGTCCAATTCTTAGTAAATGGCATAGGAAGCTTGGACAGTCAGAAATCATTTTGAGCATGGATAATGGTTAACAAAAGAGCATGCAAAAAAAAAAATCAAAAAACAAAGATGGAAAATGCAGTTGAAAAATCTTCCCCATTTGGAATTTTGCTGAGGACTCCTGTGAGGAAATATTTCTTTAAATTAAGTGATTGGAAGATAGCAAAACTCAGCCTCAAATAATTTAGTTAATCCACTCTGTTCAGGTGAGCCCTGTGTTTATGATACACCTTGTTTTTCACTCTTTCAGTGGTACAGGCAAGGGAATGTAGGCCATGTTCTCTCCCTCTTTAAAATCAGCACACAAGAGTACAATATCAAGAGTAAATGGTACTATAAAAAGCTTTTATTTTCCTCCAGAGTTACTTTTTACTAGTGGAAATATCAAAGGTTTATACTATATTCCTCCAGAGCTTACTATATTACTACAAATAAACATTTCTGCAAGTTCGCGCTTGCGTGGAATCACGGCGCATGTACACATGTCATTTATGTGTAGAGGATGAATGAGGTGAGCAATAGGAGTTGATGGAAAAGAGCCACAGAATCAAATAACTCAATTTCCACAATGATCTATTTAAGACCATTTGAAATATAAGTAGCTATGGAAAATGCATTTATGATGATCAACATGTATTCAATGCAACTTGCATTTGAAAACTATGCTTAAATGAACCCAATATAAGTGATTTGGAAACGTGAATTTCTTCTCCCAGATCTTTTCTGTTAAAAAAGCTATTTGCCCACATGTAGTAAATGCAAGGCCTGATAACATTGTATCCTTTATTCTATGTAATGTGATGACATAGACACACACACACAATGACATACATGATCTAGTTCTTCCCTTTATATTTCTCTGAAATGATTCAGATGAGCAGCAACTGCCAAATTTTACTTCAGATATGACCTGTCTCCTATGTAGTATCGACAGTATAAAAATACACCACATCTTAAGTCAATCACTATTTTTGTTCTGCTTTACTAATGGCCAATAAAGTGTAGGAAAAAAATATTTCAAATACATAGTGTGAATGGACTGACATCGTTAACACAAAATGGAGAATAATATACAGGAAAATTTCTGTTGTAAGAGCATCCAATTCCATCTTTAGCATAAGTTGCTTGACTTATTCAAATGATGTTGCTTACATTTCATTTTCTCTTTTGTATGTTATGTTTAAAATATTCTTTTTGTCTAGAAATAAATCACAATTTATTATGTAACTTTGGAGACATGTCTTTTACTTTATCATGTGTGATTTTATGATCATTTATGAGAATATATTAGAGGATATTTTAGAAATATTATATTTATGACATTAATGGTTTTAGTTCTGACTCACTAAGATATCAGAGCTATCCCATGTTATTCACTGATATTCTAAATCAGGCATTGACAAATTTTTCAGTAAAAGATCAGATTTTTGGCTTTGGGGGCTAAACAATATCTGTAGCAATTACTCAGCTCCGCTCCAGTAGCATCAAAGTAGCCACTGGTAGTAATAAATGAATAAACATGCGTTTCAAAAAAACTTTTGTTCACGAAAAGAGGTGGCAATCTGGGTAAGACCTAAGGGCTGTAGTTTACCCTCTTCATGTTTATTGTCCTCTAAGTGGTGACTCAGTGACCCAGGCTATTTAATCTGTTGATTACTACCCTCAAATGAGATCACTGTGTTTGCTATTATTCAGGAATAAATGGCAGAGGACCATGTACTCTGATCCCATGCTTTGGCCAAGAAGTGTCACATGTCCCTTCTGCACACAGTCCATTGATCAGAACTAATCACATAGCCTTACCTAACTGTTAAGAGGTTGGGAAATCTGAGAACAGATGGACTATTAAGTGAGCATGCTGTATCTGCCACACTCAAGAATTATAGATAGTAATTCGCAGAGAGAGAGATGTGTAGATAGTAATTAATAAAGTATAAGTTTGTAGTAAGAGTAATAAGATGGCCAAATCTTTTAAGAAATAAACATTATGTAATTTGTTTTGTCTTGTGCTTTCAATAATATGGGTTGTCATAAGTCTTACAGTGCTACAGCCATTCAGCTGACAAATGAGAGGAAAAAACAAATAGGAATGATACATTTTTTTGATTTGTCCCTAGAAAAAGCATCATTCATAATGTATATCAGGAAATATAACATTGTAGGAACATTGAAGGAAAATAGCATTGTAGAAACATTATTTTGATGAAAACTTTGTATATAATAGTTGAAGAAAGATTAAATGCAGACAAAAAAAAACTGTGATTATAAACACCCATGTACAAAGTAGTGGTCAACCTGATCACCCCACCACAGGCTGCTGTGAGAAAAAGAACAGTGAGGAAAGAATCAACACAACTAAGTTGATTGAAGAAGAGCTAAATCCAAAGTAGACCAAGGACAGAGAAAGGCTCTACATGGCTAAAGTTGTTTTTAATTATTCTTTAAAGAGAAACATTTTAAATTAATGTCTAAACTCAGATAAATATGATATATATCATATATAATACATACAATATTTTATATATTATATATATAATGTGTGTGCTACATAGATGTCCCTGTTTATATTAGCTTTTGGTAAGATATATAGATGACATAGCTATAGATATAAATGTTATAGATACAGTTATAGAGATATAGAGATAAAGGGTGTCATTGACTTCAATGCAATAATGTAGCTTTCAAATATTAAGTATTAAGATATAGCACCATTAGAAGTTAGTTCTATATGATCTATATATCTCTGAAGCCACTTTTATTTTTAGAGCTAACAATAGAACTATAATATCTTCCTTTCAATATTTTGAAATACACGTTCATAAAATCCTGGGCATGTGTCTGGTGACTTCTAGCCTTCGTTTCTTTGGTTTTAATACACTCAAAAATGACATGGTTACTTATTCCCAAAGATCATTTTGCTTCTACTCCCAGTTTTCTTTACTCATCATAATAGTGTCCAGAGTGGCAATTCCCCATATTGATTCCTCAAAGTTTTTCATGATGAAATATTTAATAAGGCAAGTCAAGAATTTATCAGATGTTGTTTTTAGCAGAATAAAACTTCTAACACATGAAGTCCTCCATCATTACCAGTATGATACTGTGACTGTTTTATGATATGCATTAGGAAAACATTTTGAATATTGTTTGTCTGGCCTAGAAATCTGTAGAATTTTTATTTCTGCTTCTCTCATCTCTTATTCTCCCCCAAAATGTTTCAACTGCAATTCCATTTTCCTATCTGTGAATTTTTATTCAAGAATACATCTGTCTGATATATAGTCTAATGTAGCAGAAAAAACATCAGCTTTGGAAACAGACAGGCCCAGGTCCACAACATAGGTGGCTTTTAGCAAGCTACATTCACTCTTTGAACCATTATTCTTTACCTAAAATTACAATTATAAGTTTAACATAAAATCTTTTCAAATTTATTTGTGCATTTATCTCCATTAACTTGGAGTTTTATCTCCTCTCTATTTGAGTTGAGGAGTCTATTGTTAAATACATTTTTAAAGAAACATTTTAAATCATTGAGTTTCAATAGTTTCATAATGTTCTAGGTGTATTTTGTTATCCATTTCTTTGGAGAAGCCATGATGTTAAAAATAGAAAGAGGGGGCTTCCCTGGTGGCGCAGTGGTTGAGAGTCCGCCTGCCGATGCAGGGCACACGGGTTCGTGCCCCGGTCCGGGAAGATCCCACATGCCGCAGAGTGGCTGGGCCCGTGAGCCATGGCCACTGGGCCTGAGCGTCCGGAGCCTGTGCTCCGCAACGGGAGAGGCCACAGCACTGAGAGGACCGCGTACCGCAAAAAAATAAATAAATAAAAAGAAAGAAAGAGAACAGCCCAAGCCTCAAATTACCAATCCATTCTATTTTGTTTCTGGAATAAGAATGAAGGACAGTTGCTAAATTCTGTTTGGGGGAGATAATAAAAGGTGAATTACATATGGTCCTAGTTTACAATCTAATTAAGCAGCTTTACTTGCATTTTTTAAGATACATTTATTTTTTCTGAGTGAATGTCCCCGTTATGCAGCAACAATAAAGATTTTTAAATTAGAAATGTAGAATTTAATAATTACTCAAATAACTTACTGAATTTTTCATATTTTACCCCCGGATAAGCACTCATGAGATTTCCACTGAAGACTACTAAAACCAAGGGTAATTCAAAGTCAAATAGTCAGCACATAACTTCTAAATTCCTTTCATAGGAAAGTATTATCCTCTGTCTGTTGTTGCATAACTCTCAATAATGCTAAAGGTAGTTATTTTTACATCACAGGTAAAGTAGGCCTTTTTGTTGACTAAAGAGTGGAATGGCCATTAAGCATTCTTTTTTTGTGATGGAAGGATTGCATTTACAGGACTTGTAGGATTTTTATTCACCCATTTGTCAAGTTTACTTCTCTAAGGTTGTCACTATTTTTCTTAGTTATCATTGTTGGAAAACTTGCTTGTGACATAAGTTCATTAAATGTAGTATGACCAAATAAACATTGTGTAGTACAGATAACTAGAAAGTCTGTCAAATGAGATTAGTCCAAAAATATGGTGTTATGCAATGGCATGACACTGTAGGTACTTGTCTCTTATGTCTCTGTTTTTCCTCCAAAAGAATTACTTTCCAGTTTCTTAAAATGCAAACTTATTAGCCTTAAGAAAGCTGTAGCAGGACTTTGTAAAGTATAAAATATTCTTATTGTATTGGTCTTAAACTGATTCAATGACTGAACAGATTCAATGACTTTAAGGAACATTTTCTTTTTTTTTTTACTGGATGATGCCGATTAAGACCTATTACATGATCTTTTGATAAGTTGCATACAGGGTCCTCCCTACCTCCTTGAGTCTAAAATTTTGTTTTGTTTTTTATTCTTGCACATAGTTTACTAGTCAAGTTCACAACGGACATGACTGTTCCTAGAACTATTCGATGAATAAGAGTTTCATTGTTGATAACAAGTCTGATCAGTTCTCTTCAAAGTAATATTAGTCAACCCTGGAATTTCAACCTGAAAGGAGACCTCACTGTATAGAAGACAGGGAGAAAAAAAAAGATATCACATTGATTGAACTGATTGAAAATAAACCCTATAAAAAGAGAGCCTAAATGGAACCACTACAAAGAGAAGAAAAAAATGACTAGGTCTGCAAAATTTTATATGAATTGGGTAAATTTTTAAAAATCTCTTTAACATTACCTAAGCAATATATGTTTATTAGTGATTTTTTTTAAAAGGGAGGAGGGAGGGGTATTGAGTATTACGAATTGAGGTAATAAAACTCAAAATTGTACTATAGATAGAGTATAGTGAATGTTTATTTCTCATTCACTGAGAGTGCAAATTGGGGTTTCAATATCTGCAGTTGACTTTTCTACACATAGTGGGATCCAGACACTCAGGCTCTTCCCCTGTTTCAGCGAGGCCATCTTCAACACAGCCTTGTCTGCATCAAGCCCAGTGCAGAGAAGATGGCCGGGAGGACTTCAGTGGGCAAGGCTGGACTGGACCTGGATGTGGTCCCTCACCTTGCTGACATGCCTTAGGGCTAGGGCTTAGTTGTAAGGCCCTACCCAGCTACAAAGATGGCTCAGAAATGTAGTCTGGCTGTGCCCAAGAGAAAAAGGAAAGGATAGGGTAATGGGCTGGCAAACTCTGACACACCAGCAATCAAACATAAAGAAAAACACATGGACAGACATGTACACAATGCTATTCCAATCACTGTTATCAATCTGTTATATGTCTTTTCTGACTTAAAATGATAGTACATGTACAAATTTATGAGATTCTGTATGACATGATAACTTTAGGGTTACTTATTAACTGAGAAAAATAGAGACATTTTAAGTTTTCATCAATAAGGGTAGACCTAAAATAGAGTTACATCCATTTTATAGAATATTAAGTAGCTATTAAAAGAATGAAGTGGAGGTAAGTTTGTACTGCTTAAAATTGATGTTCATGATAGACTGATTACTTTAAAAAAAAAAACCTAATACAGAAAAAATTCTATTGTAAATTAAATTGAGTGTATTTGTTAATATGTGAATATACATACGGTGTACAAAATACTGGGCAGATTTAAGATAATCTGATGTTGAAGTTAGGGAAAGCACAGGGCAAACATTTACTTTATAACCTTCTGTATTATGGGTGTTTATTTTTCCGTTTCTTAAAAAGCATCCTATATTACCTGTGAAAGGACAAAAATAAAGAAACATTTGATTACAAAAAAAAAAGGAATGTCCAATACAAGGCCGGAGGAAGTGTACTTATCTGCTTGATACTGACACTTGTGACTTTCACATACGAATTGCCTAAGTCTCCTATTATGAACAAATAGAGCTAACAAATGCAGTTTCCATGTACATTGCTCAGGTGGCATGTTGATTTAGGGAGACTTTCTTCTCTCTTAAATCTGACCCCAAGTCTCAAAAGCTGAGGCAGTAGCACAATGAATTAATTTCTTGGAATGGTACTACTTTTCAATAGCATCTTAAGGAAAAACTTCTTAAAATCACTTAAAGTTAATTACGTCTACTCAGTGTTGAGTGAGTTGAGGCCTTAAGATCACTAAATCAAACTAATCTGTGTTCTTATTAAAATACTGCTTCCTAAGTGCCTTCTACTGTCCCCTTCCACTTTTAGAACCAAAGTATATGAACTTCTAACAAAAACCTCAAGGAATTCCTTTGCAGAGGCAAATCAGAGAATCTCTGGGGCAGATAGAATTTACCAACAGAGATCTGAAAGTTAAAGAGAAACAGACTTCATTGAGTTCTTATGTCACCTGTTGAACACCTTATTATTCTTGTCTGAAAAATGGTACAATAGTTTTCTTCTCTTCAAAATGGGGACAAAAATATTTTCGACTTCAAAGGGTTGTTTGAGGATTGAATGAGACAATGCTTCCAAAGCATTTAACATAGTGCCAAGCAATCTGCACTATGTTAGGTTATATTATTATTTTTTCCTCTTGTGGCTACTCTTGTTGTTTGAAGATTCCTGAGAAGAATTGGCCCTTAGGAGAAAGTAACAGAGAAGAGAAATGGGCTCCAGAGCTTTGTCTGCTTCACAAAGAGACCACCGTGCTTGCAACTTTGCCTGCTACTGTGGCTACTGTCAGAGAAATTCTACTGGGATCTTCAGCATTGTTCCATGCTGCCATAAATATTTACTTGGCTGCTACTCTACGCTGGGCACTTTGTATCTTGGGATTTAAAGATGAATAAGAATCTTTGTGGCTGAGTTTCTGCAGACCATTGGAATGCCTGGTACAGATCGAATGGGCTAAGAAGGGCAGCAGGTTTCTGAAACAAGAAGCGATCAAAGCTCTTTCTCTGAGCTAGGAGTGCTCTATCTTTGGCCTCACACTACAGCTGCCTTCTGCAGTCTCCCACATTCCCTTTCTAAGTGCTCTGGGGCAGAGGTGGGAGCACTGCTGTATAAAACGGGTTCTCTCAGACTTGCCCTCTTGGCACACATTCATGAAAACACACACACATACACACACACAAACCTTCACAGCCTATCCAGAGTGACTGTTGTGTTACAGGCACAGTGAGTGATAAGATGCCTTTTAAGTGGTCTGAGCAGTACAGATGATGTCTCCCCATCAATGTAATTGTATTTCAGGTGAACTCACAAATGAATAGTAACAGCCCCACGGCCTGATGCATTTTCATCATTCATATTAATTTGTGAATGTATATATTTGGTTGCTGTGGTTCACAGATGAAAAGCAGAAAATCAAAGCAATTGTAGAATCATTTTGATTGCATGTGATGAAAACATTGGAAAGCAACAGATATTCAATATTCAGGTCAATTTCAATGCTAGTGTGACTGGCATATCAAAATCTAATCTTAGTTAAAGTCCTGGATAGATTAAGTATATAGAGAAGAAAGTAAAACAAGGGAATAAACAGTCTTCCAAAGAATCAAATAATTTTTTCAAATTTGTTTTGTCTAACTACCTGCACATAGAAAGGCAAAAAAAAGTAAGATCATGTCATATGAGAGTAAGGTCTTACATTTCATGAATATGGGGAAACTTGACATGTGTCCAGAAATGGCAAAATATTTATTGTGTTGTTTTGTCTTCCTCTTTTATAATTAATTCACAATTAGACATGTAATTATAATTCAGAAACGGGCAAAATACATTCAGTGGTTTTAACCATTGATAGATTTGTAAGCAAAAGCAGCTGGACTGGAATTTCTTCAAGGAAATATTTACATGCCAACAGTTTATCAAACTGAAAGTCTGCTGATAAATCTACACATGGGCATTATGTTAATGATAGTGCAACAATGATTCATTCAGTGCCTCCTACTACTTTCACAAGGCAGCAGATGTAAAAGAATAAAATCTGGGTGCAAAAGGAGAAAAGGTTTCTGTGCTTTTAATCCTTTACCGCCTTTCAGAGGAGACCATCATTAATATGGCTGTTACTCTTTATTCCTTAAGCTACTTCATATTAAATCATTTCTTGAAGAGAAATTAAAAGAAACTAGGACAAAAGGACATTAATTCTAAACCATAGGACTTCAGGATTCCAGAATAACAAAAAAACATTTTGTTTTAAATGTCCAGTAAACTATCACTTTATTTTAACAAGATGGCAATGCAAATGACCACAGGGGATCTTATCCTAGGGATCTCAAGATTTCAATGCTCTTCAAATTTTTTTCACCAAGTAGCCAAGAGAACTGATGTCAAGTGATCTTCTTTCCCCATAGTGGGGAAGAGTGAGGGTGGAAATAAAGAGATGCCAGGAGGGGAAAGATGCCTTCAGGAAAATAGAAGAAATGAGTGCTCTTACTAAAAATAAACATAGAAATAGGGCAGCATGGTAGAATGAAAACAGTAAACATCCAGTTTATAGAGACACATGGTTTAAATCTTTCTTTTCCTGGGTTCCTAATATCTGTGGGATCTTGGACAATTTATTCAATCCCCCTGAGTCTCCACATGGTCCACTCTAAAAGACTGATATTCAGGCCTACTATTAGATTCCTTGAGTCATAGTACCAGGCACTGAGCTCAATCTGTTTTCATTTCACCTTCATACTCATCTCTAGCAACATCATTATCTCCAATTCACAGAAAAGGAAAGCAAGGTCCCATAAAATTCCCTAACATGCTCAATTCACAAATCAAGTAAATGACAGAGTGGTGACTTGAAACTAGTCCAGGCATTTGGACACTATTCTACAGTGGACAAGTGTACTCTCAGAGAAGAAACTTAAAAATCTAGTTATTAGATTCAGGAAGCAATGCTGATTTTGGAATCTGCATGCAACAGTCACTTGAAGTTGAATAACCAAGTAAGAGGCCTATTAAATCTTGTACTTTCCTAGTTTATGAATGAGATTGGTTCCAGAGCCTGGAGAAAAGCAGAACTAAAAGATGATGTTTATATAACCCAAGATCAAAAACTAAAGGATAGTCATAAATGGGAGTCAGGAAGAGCATTTTAAAATATGAACTTCTGGAATTAATGAAGAAAAACAACATGTTTAATGTATATATGAAGAAGACTTCCAGCAGCAAGTAACAACCACAACAAAAGACTAAAACTGGCTCTAAACATACTGATACTTGTAAAAGTAACAAAAAATATGGGTATGGTTCAGCAACTCAGTGATGCTATTAGGGACCCAGACTTTTTTCCACTCTCTGTTCTCATGGGTTTGATTTTTGACTTAATGACTTCTGCCTTATGGTTGAAATATGGCTACTGCACCACCAGCAACTCAAAAAAGGAAACAAGGCGTATAAGGCAAAATATTTTCTTCTCATGAATATATGCCCTGTTATTTTGGATAAAGAACTGCAGGAGGGAGATTTTGCCTGTCTCATTGGTCAGAACTCTCACATGCCTACCCCTTGACTAAAGTTGGGCTAAAGGGAATGGGATTCTCAGAATGTGATTATTCCCTGGATATAATAATGGCACTGGGCAAGAACCTTTTCTTCCATAGAACTAAGAGATTTCTGTTCACCATCTGTTTATATATACAGTTTCTATAAGCAGAAGATGAGGGGTAGAATGGCTGCTTGGTAGCCAATGAGCAGGATCTGCTACACATAGTAAATATACATCTAAAGTGATTATCCACAGAAGATGATTCTTTTAACAAGATAAAAAATATCAGTGATGTCTAAGAGGTGTATTTCAATCCCTGAAAAAAAATACTACACATATTTAATTTCAAAGCTAAAACATTAACCAAAGTGTGAGAATTCTGTATCATCAGCTTCAAATAAATCAATGACAGTAGTAATTAGAGATGGTGTGAATCGTTCATTTTCTTTGCAAATTGTTCATAGTTGTAATTCAATAGGGAAAAAAATAAGAAACAACAATAATAATAACTTTTTATTAGTCATGCTAAAGTAGCAAACCAGTGGCATGGATAATTGAAAAAAGTGGATTATACGCATAATGATGAACTACTTAGGTTATTTGCTTCCCAGAGTTCATTTTATACTCCCAACACATATTATCACCTATTTGAGGAAGTAATCACTAAGCATCTTGGGTGGAAAGTCCTATAAATCTAGGTCAGACAATTTTTTTCATGGTTAAAATACAATGAGAATGTAAAATTCACTATAAAAATAGATGTGAATATTTATTATCCAAACGGTCTCTGCTGAGCAATATCAATGAATGCAGTTTGGGAATGATAGAGAATTTTAGAGAAGCTTGAAAAAATTGGGAATGTAAAACTCCACCTGTTATCTTAAATTTAGAAAAACACTTTTTTGTCTAGCTTTCTAAGGGTTCAGGCTACTTTTTCCAAACGATGCTTTGCTATAAAGTTATGAGGGGTCCAATACTTTATTGAATAGGCTCTGAGTAAATGTCAGATTTCAAGTCAGAATTAGAGGAATGCTTGTATTTAGGGCACCATTGCTGTCACTGCCACTTTATTTTATGTGTCTTCCCTTAGGCCTGCAACTATGCCTGACAATGATGGTGGTGGCATTTGATGTCTACTTGAGTTCCTTTAGTAGATTATATCTACTCTTATTACCTAGTCTAGCTAGTGTTGTATTCTATTGTACATTCTGTTAGACGGGGACTGTCTTCTCAGTTATCTTTCCTGATTACTTAATTCAAGAACATTCACAAATAAACATGAGAATCATAGTACAAATTGCCTTTGTATATCTCATTAGGTTAACTAGAATTTAGTGACAAACATCTTTTGCATTATTCTCTTTAAAACAAATCCTATTTATCAAGTGCTACTGTTATACAAGAAATAAACCAAATAACAGAATGGCCAGAATGGTGTTACACCTTTTAAATATAAGAAAATGGGCTGATTTTTGTTCCTCCTCTTCTCCGTCATTTGGATTTTTGCTGCTCTGAAATATATAGCTGGCTGAGTAGTTGCCAAAGAATACTTACATGTAGCACCTATTTGCTCTGTGAGGAGATTAACCTTAATAGTTTATCACTTAAATCCAGACATTCTGGAGATTGAGGAAAGGGATACTATTAATAAATATCCTAGGAAAACAGGCATAAACTAGGACTTTTCTGGGCACAAAGGATGTATAATCACCCTAGAGATAAGTAACTGAAGCACTTGGTTCTTCTGCACTCATTAACTAGATCTTTTTTTGTACAGTTTAGAAAGCAAACTAGAATTAAAAAATAAAATCTCACAAATTAACTTCTCAATAAAAATAATTCATGGAGATCAAACCATACAATCATGTGAAATGAAAGGGCATTAAAAGGAGACGGAGATTTTTACAATTTGGTACAGAAAAGGGAAAGTAAGGGAAAAACACAAGCGTTTTTTTTATTTTATTTTATTTATTTTTTTTTTTTATCGGGGTATAGTTGCTTTACGGTGTTGTGCTAGCTCTTGCCGCACAGCGAAGTGAACCAGCCATATGTATACACATATCCCCTCCCTTTTGGATTTCCCTCCCATCCAGGTCACCACAGAGCACTGAATAGAGTTCCCTGTACTATATAGCAGGTCCTCACTAGATATCTATTTCATACCCAGCAGCATATATATGTCAATCCCAATCTCCCAGTTCATCCCACCCACCCCCCTTTAACTCCCTGGTGTCCACACATTTGTTCTCTACATCTATGTCTCTATTTCTGCTTTGCAAATAGGTTCATCTGTACCATTTCTCTAGATTCCACATATGTGCATTAATATACAATATTTTTTTTCTCTTTCTGGCTTACGTCACTCAAAAAACAAGTTTTTAAATAGGATAACTTCACACAGCAGCACAAATGCAAGAAGAAAAGTCTCTTAAAATGTCCCTTGGCACAAATGTTCATATTTGCCAGAGGGCAGTTTGCTTTGGCCAAATGCTTTCTGGTTTCAGTAAATCTACCTCTTCCACAATTTGTGCAAGGATTTAAAGAAAGAAAATCACTTGAACTGATCAAAAAATTAATCAGTTCAAACGTACAGTTTTGTTTTATCCTTGATTTATAGAGCAGAGTAAAATAGTATTCTATTTGGTAAACTCCACTTAATGAAATACAATACTGAATCTAAGGATAGAAATTGTTTATGGTTATAAGGAAATAATTCTATCATGTTAACAACAGACTCATTTCATAAGTATGTTATGATTGCTCATTTCAAAGGATATTAGAGAACTAAAGTCCATTATAAAATATTTCTTAAGAATTAGGTGAGATTGACCTCCAAATGCATAACTCACCACTCAAGCTTAAACAGCCTTCAGTGCTCTCCTATTTTAGGATGTTTGTAACATTTGTCATGCCCAACATGTCCTGGCACACAATTCTCTTCCTGAATACTTCATAGGGGAGATTTAAATACCACAATCCCTGGCCAGTGTTATTTTTCCTCCCCAAAAGTATTAGGTCCCCTAGTTTATAAGTTAATCAGTCATTGGATTTGTATGTCCAGTACTATACTGGATTTAGTAAAGAAATGCAATAAAAGCAAGATGCAGTATTCTGTTTTCAAAGATTTTACTCTCCAACTCAGGATACAAATATAGAATAAGTGAAATAATTGGAACTTGGTTAAGAGCTTAACTCTAGTATCAACTGCCCCCTGGTTCTGAGAAATATTTCATACAAAGTGTTGACTTGACTGAAGTTTCTAGAAGGACAGGCAGCCCAAAACAGTTTACAGAGAAAGAAGGTTATTTCCAATAACTCTGTACCACATAGGGGAAAATAGGGTAGGAAAAAAGAAATCTAGAATCTCCTCTGACTAGGGTGAAGGATGCAAATGGCTGAAGGATGATTTAAAAAGAAAAAAGTAATTGACAGGTATAATGGTTAATTTCTGTGTCAACTTGACTGGGCCCTGGGGTGCCCAGATTAAACGTAATTCCTGGGTGTGTCTGTGAGGGTGTTTGATTATATTAGCATTTGAATCAATGGGCTGAATGGAAAAGATTGCCCTTCCCTATGTGGGTGGGCATCATCCAATCCACTGGAGGCCTGGATATGACCAAAAGGCAGAGGAAGGCAGAATTCCTCTCCCTGCCTGACTGCCTTTAGACTGGACTGGAATTTACATCACTGACTTTTCTGTGTCTTGAGTTTGCAGATGGCAGATTATGGGACTTCTCAGTCTCTATAATCATATGTCAGTTTATTAAATATATATCCTATGGGTTCTTTTCCTCTGGAGACCATGACTTAACTCAGATTCTGGAACTGGGAATAGTTCTAAAAGAACAATACTTAAAAATAAGTTTTATGAATTGATTCTAGGGTTTCTGGAATTGGCTCTCTAACTAATTATCTCTAAAGATGGTGTTGACTCATTTTCAGTAGTAAAGACAGCCCTGAGAGTCCATCGCATCAAATGATAAGAGAGATATGTGAAATATTTGTATTAAATACTTCTAACCAATGACTTATAAGAAGCCTAGAGTTGAGTGACCATATATAACACTTTAAAATTTTTTTGGAAAACAAATAAACATAATGAAGTTGGCTGGTTGCTCTTACTGTCCCTAGACAAAGTGGTGAAAAAGAAGGATGAGCTCAGGAATTTGAATTCCCAGCTCAGGCACCATAAAAATGTCCTGAAGCTTTCTGTGTATGCTCTGAAGGAGACCCTTATCTCCGGTAGCCCCAGAGCTAAAATTGCTGAAAATCAGATGTAGAATCTCATCCTGTGACTGGCTAAAGTACACCTCAGCCTGAACTACCAGCATTGTAGGGTGTCTACTGTTAAAATGAGGGCATTGTTTGGGAAAGAATGTGGTATGGTAAGTTTGGATGGGGATGTATGGGAAGACCCTAAAGAAGCTGGGGTCATTGAGCCCCTAAATTCTAATGAGTCTCTTTGGCCAGTGGCAGAGACCTCTACAACTCCCGTGGAAGTGGCCTCCCCACACTCAGCGGCAGCAACACCCCTACCCCAGGAGCATCTGCCTTTCCACCCCTGTCTGAGGGGATTAGCCCTGCATTGCCTGAGAAAACGGTAGTGGCTTCCCCGGAGACATTGGCTATGCAAGACAGAGCTGACTCTTCTCAGGACCCACCCTCACCACTCCTCCTTGTTTCCAGATTTATAACTAGACTCAAGTCCCAGCAGGCCTCTAAAGCTGAGGTACAAGTTTGACCCAAGAGGAGGCATGCTACACTTCAAAAGAGCTCATTGAGTTTTCTGATTGATACAAGCAGAAACTCAGAGACATGTGTAGGAATGGATACTAAGGGTGTAGGATAATGGTGGAAGGAACATAAATTTGGATAAGGAACACTAACATGGACTCACTCATCAGAGATTCTGCATTTAATGTTGCAGCTCAGGAATTAGAAAAGTTTCTAACAGTTTGTTTGGTTGGCTGAAACATAGACCAAACTTTGGCCCACAGCGAGTGAACTGGAAATGCCAGAACTGTCTTGGTTTAATGTAGAAAAAGGGATTTAACGGGTTAGGAAGATTGGTATGATAGAGTGGGTTTTTCCATTTAAGACCTACTCACCCACCGTGGGAAGGACCTGAAGACATACCTCTTACCAATTCTGTGAGAAATAAATTTCTGAGGGGAGCCCCAGAATCCTTGAAGAGCTCAGTGATCTCTCTTCTTTGCAGCCCAGACTTCACCATGGGAGCTGCAGTCACTGAATTGGGAAAACTAAATGCAATGGGAGTAATTGGCTCCATGGGTGGCAGGGGCCATGCGGCAACACCCAACTGCCAAAGACAACATGGGTGTAGTTAAAGTAATGGACAGCAGAGTCAAAGCAGCAATCAGAGGAGTCTGATTGCTCAGGCTAATTGATCATGGTGTTACTAGAAACAAAATGGAAGGGAGCTACTAAATTCTTACTTGATGTGTGTAAGCAGAAAAGTTCTAAGTCAAGTGAACAAAAGTCTAACCTGAATCAAAAAAAAAATGACTTCAATCAATTAATTCCCAGACTTGAGCCGGTTTACAGACTCAGAACCCCTGAATGAAGGGGAAACTGAGTCACCTTAGGGAATGACCCTGGTACATTATCAAAATTTTATACTGCTAATATTTTCCCCATCCTTTCCCAAAGAATATATAGCTTAAGGAAACGTGTATGGGGGCTAGGTTGACAAAGAGTGGACTTGTGATGGTTAGTTTTATGTATCAACTCAACTGGGCCCCTGCTGTGCTCAGATTAAATATTATTTCTGAGTATATCTGTGAGGGTATTTCCAGATGAGGTTAGCATTTGAATCAGTGGGCTGAGTAAAGCAGACTGCCCTCCCCAATGTATGTTGGCATTATCCAATCTGTTGAGAGCCTGAACAGAACAAAAAGACAGAGGAAAGAAGAATTTGCTCACTCTGCCTGAATGAGCCGTCACCCTTGTCTCTTACTATTCGACTAGGACTTACTTCATTGGCGCTTTTGGTTCTTAGGCCTTCAGACTTGCACTGGAATTTACACCATTCACTTTCCTGGATTTCCAGCTTGCACATGTCAGATAATGAGACTTCTCAGTCTTCATATTCAAGTGAGCCAATTCCTTATAATAAATCTCATTCTAGATACATCCTATTGATTCTGTTCTTCTAGAGAACAAAAACAGTGAAAAATTCAAAGTCAAGAAAAAAAAATCGTACGGCACAATACATAGTCACTATGTTTTGTTAAAATATACTTAAGAATACTTAGAAATATGAGAAATGACCCTAATATATTTTATAGCAGAGTATTAAATATTATAAATTCTATAATTATAAATAAATGTTAATGGGATTTATCTCTTTCTAGGATAGGTATTTTGAGTTCTAATTCTGAATCTCCACTAATCATTCTTAATTTTTAATGTTTAAATTAAATTTTAATTTTTTATTTATTTTTATTTTTTTGCAGTACGCGGGCCTCTCACTGCTGTGGCCTCTCCCATTGCGGAGCACAGGCTCCGGACGCGCAGGCTCAGCGGCCATGGCTCACGGGCCTAGCCACTCTGCGGCACGTGGGATCTTCCCAGACCAAGGCACGAACCCGTGTCCCCTGCATTGGCAGGCAGACTCTCAACCACTGTGCCACCAGGGAAGCCCTAAATTTTAATTTTTATCAATAATATATGTACCTCTTTTAAAGATATATGGATGCCATATATATATATATATATATATATATGCCAGTCCCAACTCCATTCCTCCCCACACTTGTTCTGCATATAGAAATTATATTAGCATTTGAACTGTTAATTTTAGTGTTTCGTTACATATTTCAAAATAATATATTTATGAAGCTTTCTTTTAAAAAATTTATATTTATCTATTTACCTTCTACTAAGGAAGACAAGAATTTAGCTCCTTACATCAAACACCAAATTGGAATATATATCTCTTTATTCCATTTACCCAATGTATTTATAATACTACTTTTGTAAAATTAATCCTCATTTATTGAGCTGTAGAGATACTACATGTTATTATACCATATGATGTAATATAGCTATATATGCTTTCTTGTGCTTTTTAAATTTTTCCTAGAATTCATAATTCTCTCATTTATTTAATCTATTTTCTACATAATTATCATTAACATATCCTCAAACACTCCAATGGTAGTGTAAACTGTTCTTAGGTGTGATCAAATATATCTGATATTTTATCAGTTCCCTTATTTTTAAAATTATTATTATTTTTTAAAGATATCTCTACTAGATGCTATGCTTCATTTCCCCCATTTGATCAGAAATTTCTAGGTTTACTGCTACCTTTTCATTCTAGGACACCCTTTTATTATCATTCCGGACTTCCCTTGGCTTTTCTCTGTTCTAGACTCTATACTTCCTAGAGTCCATGGATTCCTCTTTTTTTACATGAACTTTGTTGAAGTATAATTTATATTCAGTAAGATGCACCATTTAAAGTATACAGTTAGATGAGTTTTGACAGATGTGTATATCTATGTCCTGTTCCTTTTATTTAGTCATGGATCTGGTTATTTATATAAGAAAGCACCCTAATATTAAGAATCATAAAAAATTGGTTTTTCTCACATTTTCATCAAATGATAAATACATAACTTTCTTTTATGTGTATTTCTTTTTTTTTTAACTTCTTTATTGAGGTACAGTTGCTTTACAATGGTGTTTTGGTTTCTGCTTTATAACAAAGTGAGTTATACATATACATATGTTTCCATATCTCTTCCCTCTTGTATCTCCCTCCCTCCCACCCTCCCTATCCCACCCCTCTAGGTGGTCACAAACCACAGAGCTATTCTCCCTGTGCTCTGTGGTAGGTCTGTGTCTTTATTCCCGTATTACCCTTGGTTCTTCATGACCTTTTTTTTTTTTTCTTAGAGTCCATATTTATGTGTTAGCATATGCTATTTGTTTTTCTCTTTCTGACTTACTTCACTCTGTAGGACAAACTCTAGGTCCATCCACCTCACTACAAATAACTCAATTTCGTTTCCTTTTATGGCTGAGTAATATTCCATTGTATATATGTGCCATATTTTCTTTATCCATTCATCTGTTGATGGACACTTAGGTTGCTTCCATGTCCTGGCTATTGTAAATACAGCTGCAATGAACATTTTGGTACATGACTCTTTTTGAATTATGGTTTTCTCAGGATATATGCCCAGTAGTGGGATTGTTGGATCGTATGGTGGTTCTATTTTTAGTTTTGTAAGGAACCTCCATACTGTTCTCCATAGTGGCTGTATCAATTTACATTCCTACCAACAGTGCAAGAGTGATCCCTTTTCTCCACACCCTCTCCAGCATTTATTGTTTCTAGATTTTTTGATGATGGCCATTCTGAGAGGTATGAGATGATATCTCATTGCAGATTTGATTTGCATAGCTCTGATGATTAATGATGTTGAGCATTCTTTTATGTGTTTGTTGGAAATCTGTATATCTTCTTTGGAGAAATGTCTATTTAGGTCTCTTGCCCATTTTTGGATTGGGTTGTTTGATTTTTTGTTATTAAGCTGCATGAGCTGCTTGTAAATTTTGGAGATTAATCCTTTGTCAATTGCTTCATTTGCAAATATTTTCTACCATTCTGAGGGTTGTCTTCTGGTCTTGTTTATGGTTTCCTTTGCTGTGCAAAAGCTTTGAAATTTCATTAGGTCCCATTTATTTATTTTTGTTTTTAATTTCCATTTCTCTAGGAGGTGGGTCAAAAAGGATCTTGCTGTACTTTATGTCATAGAGTATTCTGCCTATGTTTTCCTCTAAGACTTTGATAGTGTCTGGCCTTACATTTAGGTCTTTAATACGTTTTGAGTTTATTTTTGTGTATGGTGTTAGGGAGTGTTCTAATTTCATACCTTTACATGTACCTGTCCAGTTTATCCAGCACCACTTATTGAAGAGGCTGTCTTTTCTCCACTTTATATTCTTGCCTCCTTTATGAAAAATAAGGTGGCCATATGTGCGTGGGTTTATCTCTGGGCTTTCTATCCTGTTCCATTGATCTATATTTCTGTTTTTATGCCAGTACCATACTGTCTTGATTACTGTAGCTTTGTAGTATAGTCTGAAGTCAGGGAGCCTGATTCCTCCAGCTCCATTTTTCGTTCTCAAGATTGCTTTGGCTATTCGGGGTCTTTTGTGTTTCCATACAAATTGTGAATTTTTTTATTCTAGTTCTGTGAAAAATGCCAGTGGTAGTTTGATAGGGATCGCATTGAATCTGTAGATTGCTTTGGGTAGTAGAGGCATTTTCACAATGTTGATTCTTCCAATCCAAGAACATGGTATGTCTCTCCATCTATTTGTATCATCTCTAATTTCTTTCATCAGTGTCTTATAATTTTCTGCATACAGGTCTTTTGTCTCCTTAGGTAGTTTTATTCCTAGATATTTTATTCTTTTTGTTGCATTATTAAATGGGAGTGTTTTCTTAATTTCACTTTCCAATGTCTCATCATTAGTGTATAGGAATGCAAGATATTTCTGTGCATTAATTTTGTATCCTACTGCTTTACCAAATTCACTGAGTAGCTCTAGTAGTTTTCTGGTAGTGTCTATAGGATCCTCTATGTATAGTATCATGTCATCTGCAAACAGTGACAGCTTGACTTCTTCTATTCCAATTTGGATTCCTTTTATTTCTTTTTCTTCTCTGATTGCTGTGGCTAAAACTTCCAAAACTATGTTGAATAATAGTGGTGAGAGTGGGAAACCTTATTTTGTTCCTGATCTTAGTGGAAATACTTTCAGTTTTTCACCATTGAGTATGATGTTGGCTGTGGGTTTGTCAAATATGGCCTTTATTATGTTGAGGAAAGTTCCCTCTATGCCTGCTTTCTGCAGGGTTTTTATCATAAATGGGTGTTGAATTTCGTCAAAAGCTTTCTCTGCATCTATTCAGATTATCATATGGTTTTTCTCCTTCAATTTGTTAATATGGTGTATCACGTTGATTGATTTGCGTATATTGAGGAATCCTTGCATTCCTGGAATAAACCCCACTTGATCATGGTGTATGATCCTTTTAATGTACTGTTGGATTCTGTTTGCTAGTATTTGGTTGAGGATTTTTGCATCTATGTTCATCAGTGATATTGGCCTATAGTTTTCTTTTTTGTGACATCTTTGTCTGGATTTGGTATCAGGGTGATGTTTTTTCTCTCTGCTTTGCCCTCCACACCCCTGTTGCTGCACTCTCCTCCGCAGCTCTGAAGCTTCCCCCCCTCTGCCACCCAGTCTCCGCCCAGGAAGGGGCTTCCTAGTGTGTGGAAACCTTTCCTCCTTCACAGTTCCCTCCCACTGGTGCGGGTCCCATCACTATTCTTTTGTCCCTTTTTTTTTCTTTTTTCTTTTTCCGTACCCAGGTACGTGGGGAGTTTCTTGCCTTTTGGGAGGTCTGAGGTCTTCTGCCAGCATTCGGTAAGTGTTCTGTACGAGTTGTTCCACATGTAGATGTATTTCTGATGTACTTGTGGGGAGGAAGGTGATCTCTGCATCTTACTCCTCTGCCATATTCTCAAATCCCTTATATGTATTTCTATTTAGAGACACCTTATTTAATATATATCGTTGATTTGTTAACATTGAACTCACAGCGAACAGCACAATAACTCAGGACTGAGGAACGCTTATCTAACACGTGTATTGTCTCTGTGAGGCACATCACAGCTTTCTTGCCTTTAGGGAAACTGGACAGCACTTCAATAATGAGCTTGGGAACCAGTTTTCAACAGCAAAATCATGAACACGGAGCACAAAACTGAGAAATAAATAGCACTAAACAGACCATAAATAGGACACTTGTTTATACTAATAGAGATGGAACAAGAAGGCAGTGCTGCCTTGTTCAATTTAATTGGGAATATACACACTGGGCGATTCAAATTTTTCACCACTCATTCATTTACGTGGATGATGAGAAAGCCCAGGGAATGTTGATTTGGGAGTTATCAATAAATTTCATTGACTAGAAAAATTTGCAGGTACGGAATTCATGAATAATAAAGATAAACTATGTGTATGTATGTATGCTTATTTGTACATATTACCTTCTTTAAAAGATTCATATTCTTTGCCCCGATGTTTTGAAAAGGTTCATATTCTTTGCCTTGACGTTTGTATCAGTCTTTTCAATTAATTTGCTGGGCTCTCTTTGGGTCAAATTGATATACATAATCTTACCTTTTTTTATTTTGTAAAATTTTCTTGATAATTTCCTCCTTTGCATTTTCTCCATTATCATTCTTCAATTCCTATTAGTGACTCATAAGCTCTCATGTACTGATATCCTAATGTCTTTCCATTTCTTTCAGAATTTCCATTTCTTAATCCATTTATCCTAACTTCCTTTAGAATTCTCAACTTCCTCTCCTACAACATCAGTGGAAAATTTTATCACTGGAATTACTATAGTTTTATTTCTTTGAGTTTTTTATTCTCTAAATTTTTGTATTTGATAGCATCTTGTTTCTTTTTTAGTGGATGAGTATTATACTTAACCTCTATAAAGATATCATTATAATTTCTCTGAATCTTTCCTTTATTTGTGCTCATGGAAATTGACTTTTGCATTGTTTGCTTTGTTTCTTTGTTTTGCTATTTTTCATGATAGAAGTTTCCTCTAAGTTATTAATAGGATGACCAACGACGGGCTCTTATTTCATATGTAAAAAATGAGTCATCAAAATGTGTGCATGGTAAAGGTGTGTAGACTGGTCAACCTCACTATAGGGTAAGTGTGTGGGGATTTCACTCTTTCCCTGAGGGATTTTCAAATATCTGTCTTCAGAAACTTTTTCTCCTAGACTAGCAAGTTTCCCACAGAGGAGCATTTCAGTGTCTTTCTTGAGGTTGTAAGCCTGAATACCAGCACTGTGGGAACTTAGTAGAGGAAAAAAACTAGGTCATGCTTACATGCTATGTAAGGAGATAATTACTTAATTTTCTTGCCTTCAGCTCTGCTTGATGTTCATAAATCCTGAGATAGTCTAATTCAACATCTTCAGACATATATTCAATCTTGTATAGGGGCAAAAAGGGGGTAGTTATTTGAATGATATGAGAGCTGGTAAAGTATACGGATGTCTAATGTACCCTTTTATAGAATGTTATCTATTTCTTCTATGTTTGGCCCTGGAACTGAAGAACAACTGGTGAAAAAATACGGCTGTCATCCCTAGCCAAATACAGATTCGAGAACTCTGAAACTGACTGCTCCCAGGTTCTCCTGCCTGTCCTTTACCTCTGGAACTCCAGCTGCAGAAGCCCAGGATCCCTTTCCTTGAGGTCTCAGTCCTTGCCTCTACAATCTTGATCATATTTGACAGAGTTTTCTTAATAAAAGTTTGAAAATTTATCTCCTTTCTGTCTTAGAGCTAACAAAGACACATGAATGAGGCCACAGAAGGAACTCTGAGTTCTTGGCTACGAGTTTTGCTCCTTGTTGGATATTGAAACAACCATCACCTCCACTACCTTTTTTGTTTTTTTTAAACCAGGGATTTCTCTTGTAATAAAATATTCTCTCTGAATAAGAAGTTCCTCAGAGTTTCTGAGACAATGTGGAATTCTCCAACTATGAATCATTTTGACTCTGAATGGCTGCTTGCAATGCAAGTACTTGGGTTCAAGTTTCCTCTGCTCAACTAAATCAGATGCCACTTGCTCATCTATTTTTCATATCCCAAACTTCCTTAATATTCCTTTCAACTATCATCCCTCCTACACTTTCTCTATCCTTTTGGGTTTTGACATCTTTTCTTAATTTAGCATACATTTGAGGAGGTTTAGAAATGAGCAGAGTTGACTTCTGCTCTCAATCAAGATGGATTAACAGGGACCTGATTTTCTTTCCTACCTCAAGCAACAGCAACAAAAAAGACAAAATATATCAAAGTGGTTTTCAAGACACTGGGCATAAAGCAATGAAGGACATTGATCCTTGAGAGATGGTAAAAAAGCAAGTGAGCCTTAGGATTGCCCCTGTTCACAGCCTTGAGAGAGTTTCCCAGCTGTGGCATATGGAGAAAAGAAAAATACCAGTTTAACCAGCAAACTCTGAAGTGAAGAATCCCGGGAGCTCAAAGTTGCTGGAGTACAGAGAGGAGAGAGTTGCACAGAAACAGAACTCTGGAGATCCGGAGAGGAGTTCTTTGCAGTATTCACCTGAGTACAGATCACACATACATGTGAGGAAACTACTCAAGGTTGGGAAAAGAACCATCTGAAAAAATGAGAGGAGACAGTACACTGCACTCATACAAGGCTAGGAAAAGAGCCTGTTCTCACCAATTATACTGGAAAATCTCATAATTAACAGGACATTGGGTGGAGCACACAAAATGTTCTTTTGTCAATTGTAATAATTGACCCTAGAGTGATGTCCTACTAATAAATCTCAAAAGCAAGACCTGAAAAGATCAAACTGTTTCCAAGTAACTGCATCCCAGAGAAAAGTTAAAGAATTTTACAATACCAAAATATTGAGAATGTGCCAAGTTAAAATTGCCAATAAAATGTCACCAAGCATGCAAACAATCAGGAAAATATGACCTAAAATGAGGGGGGAAAATCAATCTATCAAAACTGACCCTGAACCCACACAGGTATTAGAATTAGCAGATATTGACATTAAAACTGTGTATTCCATAAGTTCAAAAAGTTAAGTTCAGACACTTATATAAATATGTTTTAAAGAGTGAGAGAAAGAGAGAGAAAGACCCAAATCACAGTTCTAGAGTTGAAAACTACAATGTGTGAGATAAAAATTACATTAGATGGAATTATTGGCTGATTAGACATTACAGAAGATTGGTAAATTTGAAGAAAAAGCATAATGAATTTGGTGATAGTAATTTCCAGAATGAAACAGAGAGAATTTTTTTTAAATGAATAGAGAATCAGTAAGTGAGACAACTTCCAGAGCTCTGAAACACATGTAATTAAGAGTCCCCAAAGGAGAGTAGAGAGGAATAGATAAAAATGGAAGAAATAATGACCCCAAAGTTTTCAAATTTAAAGAAAACTGTAGATCCACAGAACCCCAAACACAAAACCATAAAGAAAACTTCACCTAAAAAAAACATAAAGATAACTTGCACCTCATAATCCAGTTGCTAAAAATCAGTGATAAAACACTTTAAAAGCCAGAGGGGAGGAGAATACATTATAAACAGAGGAACAAAGATGAAGATGTCAGCAGATTGTTTTTGTTGGAAATAATACAAGTGAAAAGACAGCAGATAGCATATTTAAAGTATTGAAAGAAAAAAAAAAACAGCTAAAAGCTTAAAGGAGTTGTCACCAGGAGATCCATACAACAGAAAACGTTAAAGAAAGTCCTTTTTTCAGAAGCAAAATGACACCAAATGAAAATATGAATCTATATAAATAAATGAAGAACACAGGATATGGTAACTACTTAGTTTATTTTATATCCATTATACCTCAAATAAGCTATTTTTAAATTTGCAATGAAATACCTCTACATCTGTTACTGGAGGGGGATCCCTTCCAGGGCCTGGGAGTGAGCTCTTGTCTAACACTCAGAAATGAATTGTCTGAAGAGACACACATATTGAAAATACAAAAAAACTTTATTGGAAAGGGGTGCTCATGCAGAGAGCAGGAGTGTAAGGGAACCCAGGAGAACTGCTCTGCCACATGGCTCACAGTCTCAGGTCTTATGGGAATCGGGCTAGTTTTCCAGGTTGTCTCTGTTCAGTCATCTTGCTTGTGCCCATATTTGGTCTACCTCAGAGTCCTTCCTGTGGGCACACACATCTATCAGCCAAGATGGATTCCAGTGTGAGGGTTTCTGGGAGGTTGACAGGACATATTATGGCTTGACAACTCTTCCCTCCTTTTGGCCCCTTCCAGATTGTTTTGGCTGACTGTAGGTAGATTGTCAGTTCTGTGTTCCTTATTGAGATCTCCTGTTGTGAGATAACTCAGGCAAGCAGCTATTTTCCTGCCTGGCCAAGTCGGGTCGTTTTGGTGAATGGTTCCCTAACACATCTATCACAGTGTTAACATAAAAAAAAAAAATCAGACCATATCAAGTACTAGAGAGGATGTAAAGTAGCTGGAATTCTCCTTCACTGCTGGTTGGAGTGCACACTGGTACAGACACTTTGGAAAACAGCTGGGCAGTTTCTTATGAAGCTGATCATGTACTTACTAAATATCCCAGTAACTGTACTTCTAAGTATTTACCTAAAGGAAATGTAAACTTATATTAACCCCAAAATCTGTACACACATGTTTTAACAGCTTTATTCATAATCATCAAAAACTAGAAACAACGTTCTTCGACTAGTGAGTGGATAAATTGGAATATTACTCAGAGAAAATAAAGGAAAAAAATTATTGATATACCAAACAACATGGTTAAATCACAAACACATTATGCAGATGAAAGTGGCCAGACTGAGAAGATTATATATTATATGATTCCATCTATGTGATATTTTGGAGAGGCAATGTTATAGAAATAGAATAAAGATCAGTGGTTGGATGGAGAAACTGACTCAAAAGTTCAGTCATTTTAGGGAGTGATGGAACTATTCTGTATCTTGATTATGGTGATGGTTACATATCTGTATGCATTTTCAAAACTCATAGAAGTATACTCCAAATTATGCTCTATGTTTGAATTATATGTATATTTTAAGTGTGAATTAAAATGCAATTAATAATATATTTAGCTAGGAATAAATATTGTGTGGTCCTGTCAGACAATTGACCTAATGTATCACATGGAAAAGTAATTAAATCACATTAACAAACATACTCCTATCAAATGGAAAGGAGATCAGATCACATTATCTAATGTATACAATCACCTTCTAGTAGCTATGAACAAAATACAATCGAATGAAATAAAAATGAGGCAGCAAGACAGGCTATGATATGGTTGTAGCAAGCAGATATGAAATATTAACAACCTGAATATGATCAATGATCCTTTCGATAGAAAGGTACAGGAAAAAAGCTAAACAACAGCTTTAAAAATAACTTACATATAGTAAGGAATAAAATGATAAGTATAATTAATAAAATATTTTACTCAGTTCAAAGTTTGCACCATCACTCACACACACAAAATATAGAAGAAAGGCATGGGTGAAAATTGCTGAGTTTTTTAAAACACCAATTGATGAGTCTAAGGTATAACCACATACTGTTCCTGTATGGGATATACATCACAGAAGTGTGATAAGATTTTCTCCCATGTACCTATAAGCCGTACCATATTTTCATATCCTAAGAAATCACTAGGCAAGGGAGCCTAGGATACAAAGCACTTTTTATATAGTGATACAAGGAAGTGGACCCTTAAATCCAATTTGTGGCTGGGGGTGGTATAGACTACTTCAAGGAAGTATTTGGTGAAAATTTAGCTGGATTCAGAAGAATGAACAAAGGAGTGGGAAAAGTTTTCTTTTTTTCTTCTTCTTTTTCCTTTTGTATTAAT